>NC_056726.1:1503935711-1503948211 GCF_019279795.1 Protopterus annectens
TATTTATTTTTTCTTGACTGAGTTAGTCCCACCAGGCTATTAGCCTCTTTTCAGGGGAGAAAAAGAGGTGGTATTTATACTACTAGGAAAGATTTGGCTAGGGCATCAAGCAAGTTCCCCTTCTCTTCCCACTAGATGAAGTATGACATTTTACACCCACCTGAGCTACGAAAAACTCAAGCAGGTGGGACCTCAGTCACCCTCCGAGCTACCACAAACTCAAGCAGGTGGGACGTCAGTCACCCACCTGAGCTACCACAAACTCAAGCATGTGAGACCTCAGTCACCCTCCTGAGCTGCCACAAACTCAAGCAGGTGGGACCTCAGTCACCCTCCTGAGCTACCACAAACTCAAGCAGGTGGAACCTCAGTTTAATGTCTCATCTGTAGGATGACACGCTCATGAATGCAATTTAAAGCAACATGGATGTAATGATTGATAGCACATTCCCTATAAAAGTTCTGAACATACAATTTACTTCCCCATTTGGTATGATCTGCCATACTATGATACAGCTGTTCTCCCAGGTTGAATCCATTTTTATTATACCTTCTGGATGGCCTATACATATCTGATAGGCCATCTACATTGTGGTACGTTGAGCCTGCCCTTTGCTGAACTTTAAATTTTAACAATTGCAAAGATAAGGACCTCTCTCACTACAAAACTATGTGCTCCAATCTTGTTGTTGATGAAGGCATAAAAAGGGGGCATGTTTTGCTACTACAGTGAATTCACCACCTAACAGTATTTTAGGGAAGCAAGCCACACTTCATAGTTATGCATTTTCTTTCAGATGCAGAACGCTTAGCTCCTGCCTTGCTTAGTTTGTGACTTTGGAAGCATATTGAATGTCTCTTCACATCAACCTCTCAGTGACAGCAGTGCTCACTTAAGTCTAGGTCTGGTGTGCAGACAATAAATGCTCTGCTAAAACCAGGAGATGCTAACAAAGGTTCTGAGCATAATGTTTCCGTCAGCTGCATCATAGTAGTGTCATCCCCCACTGCTCGCTTTACTTTGAGGGTTATCTTTTCCTTAGTCTGGTAATACCCAGCCAATCACAAGAATGCCCTCACTTATTTATTAGTATCATGTATAAGCCAGTTGTTCACTGCTTCTTTTTTTTTGGGGGGGGGTAACAATTCCCCTTCATATTCCATTTTCTAGGTATTTAACCACAATCATGCCTGTCTTGCCCTTGGAGACATAAGCCTAGCTTGTTTTCAGACAAGTAATACAGCTTTCACCTTCACTACATGTAAGTCTCAATTTCCTCAGTATCATCAAACTAGGCAGTAACATGCTAGTCATGGGATGTTAGGACTTGGTCACTGGGTTGTTAAAGGCTTGCAGGGACACCATGCACCTCCAAAAGAGAGTACACCTTGCTGGAATAATCCATGAGGATCTGAACAAGTTTTTCTCTCTAACTTTAATTGTTTGAGGAATATATAGTATCACTTAGTAAGGTATAGTGTAGTCAAGAACCTTGGCCTTGCCTGCCTTTCTGTGAGTTCATCTACAAAAACAACACCCAATACTATACATACATTCATACCAAGTGGAGCCCATTTACTACGACCATAAAGCAAACCAACAAATTAGCCAGGACTCTAGTCATAGGGGACTTCATTGTGTGAAATACTGATGCCCTTCTCGCCAGGCTGAATAAGGGGAAAATAATAATCAGTTGCATATCTGGAGCCCGGATACAACAAGTTATGGATGCCGCAAGTCATTGCACCACAGGAATCAGTATGATTCAGTCATAGTCCATGTAGTTGTAAATGACCTAAGACATACCGCCCTAGAATATATGAAGAGAGAGAAGCTCTTGGACTTTGTGTACCGGGTTGTTATGTGCCAGGCACTGAGAAGCTTTTTACCAAGACTGGTGCTGCAGTACAAACAGAATATTATTGATTTTAATAATTGGTTTAGTTTCTGGCCTCATTCTAGGGGGATACATTATTTGTCAGCATGGGAGGATATGGTCACCGCTCTATGTTGCTTTGTCAAGGATGGTTTACACTTTTTACCTCTAGGCTTTTGATTACAACATTGTCCTCCCCAATGGTCCTTTTTTAGTCAATGCCAAATTGACAAACCTTTCAACATAGCAAAATCTATCCAAAGCAATCTAAATGTATCACTGCTCAATGCCATGGAAGGTCAGTCTAAAAAAGAAGCTCCACTCCCTCCAAGCTCTCCTCACCTTGGAGAATACAGACATCTGTGCAGTTACCAAGACATGGTTTAAAGCAGTGGGGAGTACCCCAGTGATACAAGACTTCAGTGCCTTCCACACATTTCGACCAGCACCTGCACAGGCAAGGACCAAACTTGAGGTGTATCAGTCTACAGAAATAACGAGCACACCTTGAGGTTGGTTAAACAGGATGACGCACTGAAGTTTCTCCATGAACACATTACCACAGACAAAGTCCTGTACCATATCCTTGCAAGTTATAGGTCACCCTCCATGGCCCAGGAGATTAATAGCACATACTTATACCTATTGGAGACACTCACTATTCAACTGAATATCATATACTCATGGGTGATTTTAATTGCTGCTCCATAGACTGGTAATCCTACACAACCCCAAATTTGCATATGCACAGAGATCTCTGGACTTGTTAACACATAATGCCCTTGAGCAGATACATCCACTACAGGTGCAAACATATTGGACCTGGTACTCACAAATATGGGAGAACACTGAACCCCACCCAAGTACTGTGTCCTCTCTGGTGAGGTCAGACTACAAAGCTGTCACTCTTGAGATAAAAATCCATTTTGTAACCCCATTAAAGTCTTTAACACTGAGAAACTATTCCAAGGCAAACTACCTCTTAATAAGTCATTGGCTATCAAAATTTCAAGCCGCTCCAAACTCAGATAACACAGCAGCCTATGTGGAACTGTTCACAGAAGCTCTATACAACCATGTCAATAGTTTTATAGAGGCTAATGTGCCTAGCAGAAGTAAGCCAAAATCAAACTCTAAAAACAAACCACCCTGGTGGATTCAAATATTAAACAGGTTGTACAATAAAAAAAAAAAAAAAGTCATAGATAAACTTACGAAGTGCACCCCCAATTTCCTTCCACTGCCCCCCCTGAGATATATCATCAAAAATAACTTTACTAACTAACTGTCAGTAATGATCAGGTCCAAAATCTGCTCTCTAATGCCAAAAAACAGTGTTGATGGTCGCCAATAATATCCCACAATGCCCCCTTAACAGTCTGAAATATGACCTGTAAGGTCCACTGGAGTTACTTTTCAACCATAGTTTCTAAACAGGCTTTGTGTTGCATGAATGGAAGAGTACAATGTTTATCTATCTGCACAATGGTGGACCATCAATGGAGCCTTGGAACTACAGACCCATTACTCTGACTAGACTCATCTGCAAAGCCATGGAAAGTATTATCATGAAATGCTTAATAATGACAAACCCATGTGCAAAATGGGGAAGGGGGGGGTTAAGGATGAATGGATTAATAATGACATACAAAACTTTAAGACACTGGACTCAACCAAGTTTGGTTTCATAAAGAGAAGGTCATATCTACTAAACTCGACAGACTTCTGTAAGCCCCTCACTGACTCTGTTCAAGAGAAATCTTGACGAGTGGATGGGAGATCGTAGGTTTACCCTGGGAATCATCTCTGTATCACTGCTGGACAGAGGCACAGCAAACTAATGGGTATAGTATTGTCATCCTAAGGGGTGGTGAAAGCCACACACACTCTGGCTAGGCTTATAAATGCCCTAGGGCAGATAGCCTAGTATGAACCTATGAACCTATGAACCAAAGCAATGGATAAAGGCAAAATGGTACAGATTGCCTACCTTGGCCTGGTTATGGCATTTGATATACTTTGATACATTGTGAATAAACCCTCTAACATAAATCTCTATGTAACTTGTTGTATAGCCAACTGGCTCACATATCAGACCCAAGAAGTTTGGATACTGGAGACCACCTCCACTAAGATGCCTGTCACCAGAGAAGTCCCTCAGAGCTACTTCTAAGAAGTCAAGGCCAAAGTCAATGACCTCTGGAAGACCAAATATGCAGATGATTACAAACTGGGAGCAGTCATAGAGTCCCCCCAATATGTAAACACCCTACAGGAAGTTCTAACACTGACAAATGACTGGAGCTAAAGCCATGGTTTAAAACTCAGTGCCAGGGAATACATAATACTACCCTTTCAGGAAGTTGGCCACCCCAGGAAAATGCCTCATTGATAAAACACTCCTAAGAGTAGACTCACTAGTCAGAGACTTGAGGACACGTAGACAGTGACCTGTCCTTTGTCCAATATGTGTCTGTGGTAGTAAAAAAACTAATTCTATGTCACTTAACATATAAGTAAGGGCATGGCATCCAGAACCAGGAAGGTCATCATGCCACCTTATTCAGCCTTTATCAGACCTATCACTGGATATAATGCACTCTTTGGTATGTATCTGACCACAGATGTTCATCACAAAATGTCCCGTGCAGATCAACTCAAAGCCCTATTTTTACAGCCTGTTGCAAGGTAAGGTATACCTAGCATACATGGCATCCTTGGACCCATCTCTGATGGAGCTTTTGCACATCCACAAAATGAACAGTACCAGAACTATTAGATACAAGGAGTTACTTTTTGCTTACAATATAAATAGGACATGTTGGAAGGACAGGCATGTGTCTCAGAGAAGTCACATCCTCTGGAACAGGCATCTCATCCTGGTGAAGCAAAACCCTTCCCTAACCCTATTCAAGTGTAACCTGGACCAGTGGATGGGAAACCAGAAATCTCCCCTGGTCTGGCACCTATATATCTGATGGACAGAGGCAGTAGTTAAATCATGCTGTAGCTAACATGTATTCATTTAAAATAATCTCCAAAGCACAATAAGTCACAGGAGACATTCAGGGTGCATGGCTAGGACTGTAAAGGCAACAGTGGTCTTTAGCCTACTATACACCTATGATCCCTGGGTAACTATTGTAATTTGAAACATTGGTTGGTTTCCTAACATCATTATAGAACATGATGGCCAAGTCATGTTCAGCGACCAATATTACAGTATTATATTATAATATTATATTAATATAATTAATAATTATAGTAATATTACAGTATTGCTACACTTACTGTCGGACTCTCCTGTTATTCCCATCTTAAGCATTTCACATGCTGTCTCTTGTACTGCCTTTATTTGCTGCTCTAGAATTTAATGAGGTATTTAAGTTCACTTGTTTTCCTAGACTGGTCAGACTAGGGTCCTGAATCAGTTTCGTTTTGCCAAGCATCTCTGAAAAGACTTTTTGTTCCTCAACAGAAACTCTTTTTCTAACTTCTGTTGTTTAGTAAACATATCTGCCTGAACTCCAGGTTCTGAGGTCAGTTTTCCATCTTCACTAGGGTTAGTCGTCTCTGATGCTAAATACAGAAGTTTCTGCTTCTTTCTGTGGTTGCAAAATGTTGATATGGTACCTCTGTTTTGGTATTCTGTGAATACAATGCGTGTCCAACCCAAAAGAAACATGGTTGTTTGATAAGAGAAAAACTGGTGTTATATTATTCTGTTATTCCAGTATTGTATCTGGTATAAACTTTTTCTGTTGTACTACAGTTTTGAGGGAGTGAATGTGGTATATGAAAAGTGAACTTGTAATTTGTGGGGCCCAGAGACAGTGTTCTTTTTCCAACCATAAAATATAGGTCAGGATATATAAAATACAACACAATTTTATCAAAAAGTGATATTCCTAGCATGATATAGTTACTTACATAATAAAACCATAGCAGGAGAACAGAATGCTACTAGACATCAGAATCGGGAGGGGATCAGAAAGCCAGAAAGTTGTTTTTTTCATCTGGCAGTCTTAGTAACTGGTAATGGGTGATGTACCACTTACAATACCATGGGTTGGGCTATGTATTGAGTGGACAAACATAATACCAAACTGCTTTTAGTGTTCTCAGTTATCTCATCAAACAAATAAAATACAATGGGCCTGTAACACACAGTCAGTTATCCCACGAAGTAAATAAAACAATACGTGCTTGTAACTCAAATTAATTTTTAGTTCATAACAACATGTATGTGTGTGAATGAGAGGGAGGACAGATGAATGGTGAGGATGCCGGGAGTAGAGTTGGTAAAGGTGGATGAGTTTAAGTACTTGTGATCAACAGTTCAGAGTAATGGTGAGTGTGGAAGAGAGGTGAAGAAGAGAGTACAGGCAGGGTGGAATGGGTGGAGGAGAGTGTCAGGAGTGATTTGTGACAGACGAGTACCAGTAAGACTAAAAGGGAAGGTCTACAAGAGGGTAGTAAGACCAGCTATATTATATGGGTTGGAGACGGTGGCACTGACAAAAAGGCAGGAGTCAGAGCTGGAGGTAGCAGAATTAATGATGTTAAGATTTGCACTGGGTGTGACAAGGATGGACAGGATTAGGAACCAGTATAGGGGTCAGCTCAGGTTGGACGGTTTGGAGACAAAGTCAGAGAGGCAAGATTGCATTGGCTTGGACATGTGCTGAGGAGGGCATGCAGGTGGTTGGTGTGACAGAGTGATATGCAGAGGACAGGAAGAAATGGAAACTGATGATCTGCTGTGGTGACCCCTAATGGGAACAGCTGAAAGAGAAGAAGAGAACAATATGTAATAGATATCTATTACATATCTTGTTTTGTTTATACAATTGTTCTTTACAACTTACAAACATCCACAATGATTTATAAGCTAAAAGCAAAATAAAAGCATGCAATCTAAAGAAAATCTTCCTGTGACTTATAAAATAGTGATTCTTTTACTTTATTCTGTAACAAAGTGATAAAAACACGGTGTCAATTATTTTCTTAGAAATAGAGAAAATGTTGCAGGCCTTCTGTACTCATTCAGCTTTAAGCAAACAAACAGAGCCAAAAATGAAGAATTGCAGTATCCATCTGCTAACCCTGTGTAATAGGCATCAATTCAAATGGCAATTGACATTTTGTCAGATCGTTGCCATAGTACGCATTATGGCACAGTGACTGTTTCACTTGTACAAGGTGCTTATAAAACAAGAGTTGTGGTACTAAAGAATGTATAAATCAGCGATATTGTTTATATACTGTGTGCTATGATACTGAAACTTTGTAACAACTAAGCAAATGCAAAACACCTAATGAGATGCTGTTAAGAAGACATGTAACGTAAAAAGATAGAGACATTTGACTCTCATGAAGAGGGATTTAAAAAGCAAAAATAGAGACTTCTGGAATTCTTAACAAGAAAAAAAGTTGTAGAATTACCTGTGGAGTGTCAGAGGTACCAGCTTACCTTTATTGCAACATAAATAGAACATGTTGGAGGGATACATATTTATCACAGAACATACCTTTTCTATGGAAATGTCTTCTATTCCACATAAAGCAAAGTACTTCTTTTACTTTCTTCAAATGTAATTTGGATGAATAAATGGGAAACCCTTTTTGCTGTAAGACAGGTTCTCCAAGCTTACAGAATTTACCTTGTTTAAGATAACACATGGTAGACATAGCAAAGAAGACTTGAGAGGAAGAGAAGACCCCATTTAAAAGTGTAGCAGAATAGTTTACAAACTTCAAGCTCAGTTAAAAAAATACTATACGAAGACATACTATAGAAAGTGTATAAAAGGAAATCCATTCTTGTTTAGTTTAAAACTGGGCATTGAAGTATTAGTATTAGCCCCCCCTCTGCTGAAAATAAATTCCTAGCTAATTAGCAAGGACTCACCGATGTCCCAAAATGGTCATTTGACAAATTATTTAGCCTGATACTCAGCACAGATCAACCCCTGGATTTACTAACCTTCCATGCAGCACTAGCTTAGTCCTGCATGGAATCGGCTGTTTAGGAGCAGGACAGAAGTGTGCCATGCATATTAATGAAGACATGCTGCCTGAGCTCCTAATCTTACACAGAGTGTGTAAGAGTGCAGGGGGAGTGTCTGAGAGCAGAGATATCAGGAAGTACATGCCCCCACAATGAAGAACAGCAGAAAGACCAAAAGAATGAATGAGACTACTCATAGGTGTCCACATACCCCTAGCAACATCCCGCCCCCATGTGTACAACAGTAATAATAAATACAGAATATAAATATACCATTTTTTATTTTAATGAAACAGGTTAAATTCAACCGTAGGTGTGCGGATTTGCCCATCGCTTAGCTATGGTTAATGCAGCTTAAATGGCTGAAGAGGATAACAAGGAATATATATGCAAATGAAGCAATAGTGTAGTGGGCAGAGCATTTGCCTTACGAGCAGGCATTCCCGGTTCGAGTCCTACTGCAGCACATTGCATTTTTCCATGTCAAATCATGTTATGACCAATATTTTAGTTGCATAACCTACTAAATAACATATATTTGTGAACTGGAGTACTGCATTAAATGCATATGTGAGGTATCAGTGTCATAATGTTGTAAAGTCCACAGATAATCACATGTGCCCCATACAGTATATGTACACAGGAATCATGAATACAAGTGGAAGGTAAAATGTGTAATGAATGATAAATCCATACAGCTTCCAAATCCCCCACCTTCCCAATAACCATTAGACATTACTGTCTAAATTAGTGTAGTGGTAAGCAGGAATAAGCACTAGTAAGCAAGTGTAAGCAGTATTAAGCAGTAGTAAGTGGGAGTAAGCATATGTATGCACTAGTAAGTGGGTTTAAGCCCATTTGCATGGGGGTAAGCAATGCACACACAAGTTAAGCAATATTGAAGCTAACTCTCTCAGCATATTTACCCGGAGGTTAGCATTACTTACCCTCATGCAAACCTACACAAACCTGCTTAAAAGTGCCTTACTCACTCTATATCCAACTGCCGCTGTTCTGCCCAGCAACAAAATGACCAGCTTTGCAGGTCTTGAACCCAAGACCCTATATACTATAATCACAGTTGTTAACCACCAAGCCATCACAGCAGTACATAAGATTGAAGTATCACCAAACAAACCCTCACTATAGTAAAATCAAACTAAACATGTGAAAGGAATCAGTATACAATCATATGTTCTGTAACCTACTACATAACATAAATATGTGAACTGGAGTACTGAAGTAAGGCCAGATGTGAGGTGTAAATGTAATAGAGTTTTGAAATCCCCTACTAAACCCAAAGACCCCATACAGTGTACATACACACGAATCATGGATACCAGACATATATATATATAAGATGTAATGAATAATAAATCAATGCCAAAAAGCAAATATAATGCAAAGTCAATTTTAAGCAATGCTAAGAATTGCACAGGCCAGCTTAGGAGGTGTAAGCAATGTGTAAGCCAGCTAACTCAATGTGCCCAGTGATAAACCACTTTAAACAATGCTAATCTTAGTTAAGCAGGTTTGCTCACAGCTTAGCCTTTTCAAAACTGGCCAATCACAATAAGTGCGGGAATTCATCCCTACTTAAACCCAACAGGTGTGAATACATTTCAAAACTGGTTGCAGCTTCCCCTTGCAGGCACCATGGTAGAAAGGGGAGAGGGAGTGAGCTTCTGGGTGCAGCGTTGGGTCATTCAGGAGTCCAGAGTCATGGCAGGACTCCTTTTCAAAGACCATGAGCAGAGACTGCTGCAGGGCCAGTACCAGGGTTCCCAATATAAGGCAGAAGCCTGGGACCATTTTGCCCGTGACCTCACCAGTGCCATTGGCATACCGCGAACCGGTGAGCAGGTCAGGTATCACTATGCTGACCTGAAGTGGTGAAAGGGGGATCTCTTGGATCAGTGGATCCAAAAGGCTAGGATGACAGGGGAGGTCTCAGCTGTATGTAAGTATCACTCCAATACCTGTTTAATAATTGCCAGCTCATGTATATTATGGATAGGTATGGCTAAATATTCCTCTTATGTCCTTCACAGTGGCAAGTGAGTGGACCATGAACCAGAAGGCCCATGGCTGTTGCCTGGAGAGGTTGTGACGCGAGGCAGGTAAGTAATACTCTTGCATGTACTGTCATAGAAAATAAATCTAAAAGTATTAGTAAATTAATTGGCAGTATAAAACCTGTACTGTTTAAGGCAAGTACTGCATACACCAGAGAATATGGCAGGAAGAGTCTCATATAGTTTGTATGTAAATAAAAACATAATAGACTGACAATAAAGGTCTAACTGCTGGACTGCATGTGTATAGTCTGGTATCATATGTTAATGTAGATTTGCAATCACTTAACAGTACTGTTGTATTAGGCACTGTTACCCACACTGTGCAACATAAATAGAATGTGTAGGAATGTCTGTATATGACTGGTGTAATCCCAAGAGGTCACTTACTACAACTGAGATACACATAGACAGAAAACAGTGAAAAAGCAGACAACAAAATCTAAATAATCCATGCAATTGAGATGTGAACTGTTGTATTTTTAACACACACAGCCATGGTTCAAATCCTGGGAGTGGTAGTAGACTGCATACAGAATCATACCCCACAACTGTACAGATATGCCCAGAATGTCCAGTAAATTGGCCCATATCTGCTGCCTGTCACCCTGCCCTCCTGAGAAATCAGTGTGATGATCCCAGCTGTATAGGCAGCAAACAGGAAATACAACTGATTGTCACACATCTATGAGAACAATGCTGGCACACTAGCAACTCCCCAAAATCTTATGAGAGTAATACGCCATGTATGTCCCATTTACACCTCCATGTTGTCAAGCTGAGACCAGAGTGTGTACAGTAACAGAGTGAGATGTATGTGCTTAATAGTAGTGTGGAATCTGGTACTGTGTGTGGCAACATTCAGGTAGTGTTAACAAACATTGCTCCCACAGGTCTGTCAGATACGAACACTGTGCCCAGAAATAAAAGAATGATACCCTATACAGGTACTATTTCCTTTGGTATTGTATGGCATTGTGACTGATGCAGTTGCTCTGAATAATAAGGTATTATTCATCATTTTCACCCACACTGAGCTACATAATATAACTTTCTAGGAAATCATGTATAAGAGTGTTGTAATACAAGGTCAGAATGTAAAACCACAGGAGAATTATAAGGAAGAAAGCAGATAGGAGATATACAGCAATATTTATATAGCAAATGTGATGGACAGTGTTTTAGTTTTAGCAGACACAGCCATGGTCTAAAACCTGGGAGTGGAAGTAGGCTGCATACAGGACCATACCCCACAACTGTACAGATAAGTCCAGAATGTCCAGTACATGGGCCCATATCTGCTGCCTGTCACCCTGTCCCCCTGGGAAGTCAGTGGGATGCTCCCAAATGTTTAAGCAGAAAACAGGAAATACAACTGATTGTCACACATCTTTCAGAACAAACCTGTCACTCTAGCAACTCCCGAAACTGTTATGAGAGTAATAAGCCAAGTATGTCCTATCTACACCCCCATGTTGTCAAGCTGTGACCAGAGTGTGTACAGTAACAGAGTGAGATGTATGTGCATAATACTAATGTGAAATCTGGTACTTTGTGTGGCAACATTAAGGTAGTGCTAACAAACATTGCTCCCACAGGTACGTCAGATACAAACACTGTGCCGAGAAATAAAAGCTTGATACTCTGTACTGGTACTGTTTACTCTGGTATTGTATGGAATTGTGAGTGTTGCAGTTGCTCTAAATAATAAGGTATCACTGATCACTTTCACCCACACTGTGCTACATAATGTAACTGTGTAGGAAATCCTGTATAAGAGTGTTGTAAGTCAGTAAAGTTTGAAGAGGACAATAGTCTAGATATGTCCCATTTCATCTGCATGTGATCTAGACATGGCCAGAGTCTGTGCAAAAAGAGATGGGCAGGTATGTGCATAACATCATCCTGGAATATGGGAGTATGTGTAGAAACTGTTAGTAATAACAAACATTTCCTCCACGGGTATACCAGGTAAGAGGTGTGTACTGCAGGTAAAACCAGTTAATGTATAAAGATGATGACAGCCATATCACTGTCCAAATAAGGCAATAGGGTAGTATAGTAATACTTGTAAGGTACAGATACCAGCATCGACTAGGAAAGTAATGTGAACTACAGGAATACCCTACTTGTTAACTGACGTCTTTCTCTCCCCCCACCATATCTCCAACAATAGACTACATACCCACCTCAACTGGTATGTGATGACACCACTGCTATGTTTGTTGGGATGTATGTCCTATCGGTTGATAATTATTTAAATCTGTTTCTATGTATGTGCTATGTTGAAATACTCCAACATTGGTGGCATGCTGCCATCAATGTACCTGCATGCTGTTATTACCACTGTGGTCCCATATATGCATGTGTTCCATTTGCTATGCAACTGTTTCTTATCTGGTGTCTGGGTTAATGGGAATATCTATGCATGCTGTTATACCTAACCCTGGAATGTGTTGACTATTACTAACCCACATATGTTGATACACCATAAACACCATAGCACATATGGAAATGCGGGTCCCAGCGGACCCACCT
>NC_056726.1:1503953211-1504055711 GCF_019279795.1 Protopterus annectens
GTACAATAGTAAAGACAGACTGGGCCACAGAATACCAATCAATCAACAGTAAGTAATGTAGATGTATAGTCCTGCAGCCTCTATCTACACTCTGTACACAATCCCTAGGGGGTAAAGACCTCAGATGACACAATGGGATGTATCTATTACATAGCAAGGCATAACTGACACCATCACAATCACACAGACAAACAGAACAGTCTTATGACAGGTGGTGTTAGGCCTGCATTCACCCAAGGTGTAATGTACATCCAGATACCTTAAGGCAGCTTACCCCTGATACCACCACATGTTGTAACAGCTTAGGTTAGTTATGGTGTATTCCCACCCCCTAGACTCAATAATACAGGACTATATACCACTGTAACATACACTGGCCTCTGGAGTGCAACTGGGCACACATGTATTGTGTAGGTGAAGCCCACGCTAATATGGATAACCCCACAGTATGTGTGGGGGACACAACAGCAGTGGACTGATGGCAGGAATGGCAGCATGACATACTCTCAACCCATTACAGTACAACCCCTAACAACATGCCTTATGTACAAAGCCTGGTATGTAAGTGGAGGACAGAGGCTGGAACACAGGCCCATATGTATAAAACTGTTGTCATACACTAAGCAAGTTGCTGGTGTTACAGGGTAGTCTGCAACATACCCTTAGTCAGGAATATGAAGTTAGAAACAGAAATGGATGTAGCCATGTACTGATAGCACTCAGCACACACACACTGCCAGTGATATATCTGACACAAGACCTGTTTGCTGGACAGACAAAACATAATAGGCACACCTCTGGCCATCAAGAGGATAGGCCCACAGTTGAGAGCTATGCAGACAGACTGCATTCCAAGTTAAACTAGTATGTACACACAACCCCTGTAACACCAGTGCTATACAATGCAGACAACAACACTACTAACACTCTGTCAGCAATTCTGGAACCTCCTACAAATATGTAGCTGGCCTGAGTATCCAAGTTCTCTTGTAAGAGGTATTGCTACCTGCTGTCTGTAACACTGCTGCCCACACACAGGAAGGATGTCCATCATACAGGAATGGTATAGGGACCATGCCCACGTGATGTAGGGATTTATCGTAGTTGGTTGCCATGACAGTGGTAACTGGAAGTACTACACAGCATGCTGCATGCAGGTAGCAAGTGGAGGACACTGATTGGTGCAGAGGCCATTACCTGATCATGAGCATCACCTACAAATTCCATGCTGCAATCTATGCAAAGCAGCTCATTCCATTTACTGGAGAGAGAGAGAGAGACAGAGAGTGCGTATAAGGTACAGAAACAAAAACACCCAGAAGAGTCTGCATTCCCAGAACAGGTATGTGAAGTATATATGCATGTAATTCACCGTAGTACTTGGTCCAAAATAATGGGATAGATGATGTGGAATGATTTATATGTGCCTTCAGGTGTTGTTGTAATGATGTTCAGCTGAACAACTGCTAAGGACAATAGAGTCCATCACTGTGAGTAGTGGGCCATACCCATCAACCGTGCAGAGCAGCACTGACTGATAAGATGTAAGCCATCATAGTGTGTGTTGTGTAATGGGAAGTATGTATATTACCGTGGCCAATAGGTGGTGGTGGAAGTAATGCAATAATGATGGACACGTGGTTTACATAGCCCACCTCTTGCAGCATACTCAGGTTAACATCTATTGTAGCATTCAGGAATGCCACAGGTGTGTAATAGGGTTACCTGCAATCCGGCCCTAAATATACCCCCCTAATGTCAGGCTGTGTCCATATGTGGCACCTGTCTGTGTTGCAGCAAGGCAGAACAGTGCAGCTGTGCACGAATGTGTTTTGAGATTGTGGACCTGATGTCTGACTGTAACCCACATATAGGTATGCATATGTGTACATTTATATATATATATATATATATATATATATATATATATATACACATCTACAGGTATGTCCACAAATATACAGATACCCATGTGTAGACATATATATGAGCACATATATACATCACATATATCTACACATATATAGATATATACCTATGGGCGGCTGCGGTGGTGCAGCGGTTAGCGTTGCTGCCTCACAGCAAGAGGTTATCCAGTTTAATCCTCAGCTGGGGTGCCTTCTGTGTGGAATCTGCATGTCCTCCCTGTGGTCATGTGGGTTTCCTCCGGGTGCTCTGGTTTCCTCCCACATCCCAAAGACATGCTGTAGGTGGATTGGACACTCTAAATTGGCCCTAGGTGTGAGTGCGTGAATGTGTGTGCCTTTTGTGGAAGGTTGGGTTCTTGGCTGGCAACTCGACACTGTAAAACTTCACTGTCAATCATGAGCAGACAGGTGATCTGCTGTGGTAACCCCTAACCGGGAAAAAGCCAAAAGAAGAAGAAGAATAAGAAATGTCCACATATATACAAACACACACACAAACATATATGTATGTAAATTCATGTCCACTATATTAATACCACAGTGCTGCATGCTATGTGTGAGGAAACAGCACACATAACAAAACACACAGATATCTACAGCTGTCAGTGTGTGCAACATGGACGGGTATGTTACATGTGAACGCCTTGTTGCCCTTGTCTTTGAAGTATGGAATTGGAATATGGAGAAGTATGGCAGGTATAGTTGTGTAGGTGGTCAGAGTTGGTAGATATAGAGGACAGCCTACAGGGGTGGTATGTTACACATGTGGTGGGTAAACACCCTGGATGGTGTGTGTGGTTTGTGATGTGGACGCCCCATGGGCCCCAATATGTTTACAATAGGAACAAGCCTCCCACCCATTGCTACTCACAGCAGCAGTCCATGTCCTGAAGGTGTCTGCCCTGGAGGCTGAGCAGGAGGAGCATGTGGGCCCTGTGAATGTGTACTGGGTGCCTCAAGGTGAGGTAGCACATCCACATGTCTGTAGAGCCCTTTATGGAACAGACCCTGGACCTGTCCTCAGGGGACAGGAACATGTCTGTGTATGCCCCTGGGAGGTGACAACATCCACTGGGTTGGTTCCACCTGATGGTTTTGCTGGACCAGTACATCAGGAGGCCCCAGTGTGGGGTACACATGTGATGTGACCTGGTAACATGGGCAGATGAGTGGTTCTGCTGGCCATTAGTATATATACATGCTATTGTGTCACTGTTATAGAACATATTTCAGTAGTAATAGTCTATACAATCCCACAACATGTCCAACAGCATGCATAGATAACCGCAATAACACAGAATGTCAGGTGTGCAGCAAACACATAAGCATACCACAGGCATATATGGAACCATTGTGGCTCTGACAATGGCATGCAGATGAATAGTCTGTAACAGGCCAGCAATCACAGTGTCCACACAGGGAACATGGTTACAAACACATTGCACAAAGTGTGGTACAGTACAATATCTGCCACATTGGTAGGTATGCTGTAGCCATACCTATTGAGTTGTGTGTACAGTTTGTTGCTGATATGGTGGGGGGTGTGACAGTGATGTGTATTAAGAATTGTGGTAACCTTGCTGGATGACATACTCACACCTGTGTCCATCTTTATGTCTTTCAGGCATGATGTCCCATGGAAGGCTGCCAGCCTACACAGCAGCTGAAAATGAAATCCTGCTGAATGAACTAATACAGCACGATGCAATCTTGTTTGGCCGGGCCGCCCATGATCAGCAGGAATGACCTAGTCCACAGGGTCAATGATGTCGGACTGCACAACCGCAGTTATGAGCAGATCCGGCATCACTATTCTGACCTGCTTTGCAATGCCCGTCGGCATGCTGCTGCAGTCCAGGGGGATCACCTCACCACGGTGAGGGCCATGCCATTCATCCTCCCCTGACACATATGGAGGAGCTCCTGGAAAGCCTCGTGGCACCTGCCCATCTGGCCAGCCACCAACCGCTGGACATCTTTGTGGAGGTGGGTGCCACCCACACACTGGCCGAGGAGCATGCAGGTAAGGCTACAGGGCACATCAGTAGACCACTGTTATGTATACATCTGCATCAGCACAGGTAGTTCATGCATATTTGACATGTCATAGATATATTTTGTTGCTGCATAGTAGTGATAAACAGATGTCCATATGTGGTAGTATTGTGGAAATGTACTGTTAATGTATTGTATTACTGCACCCACCCTGTAGCAATGCCACAGGTGTAGCCAATGACTTTGCATCTTTCACCCTCTTATGTAGGTCCCTCTGGGATAACACCAAGGCAGCAGCCTGTAGCTGGTGAGTATGGTTTATGTAAATGCTACACCAGCCATGTAATGGCGATGGTATATTCCATGCACACATCTAACACACCTACCCAGAATGCATGATGTACATGTGCACATATTGTTGCTGCAAAATGCACAGCATCACAGGGGTGACAATGATGGGGTATTGGAAGGGTATGTCAGACACCCGCATGATAACTAACATCCTGTCATTGCAGAATGTGTTCACAGGGAGTAACATAAGGGTGGGAGACATGGCATACAGTAGGGACATGTATGGAACAACACCCATATACAGTGCAACACCAGTGTATATACCTGTAGGACAATGGCAACTGCTGCATAGATACACTATGGCATAAGGCATTACAGTGATCCACATTAACAGCTAGGACTAGACTGTAACATGTGGTGTTCAGTGTATAGGACACTGCTAAGTGACACACATGTGTAGGACTTATTTGTCATGCATTTGCTAAATAACTGAAGGAGGGGGTGTCAGCATGACATACCAGTGCACTGTAGCAGAGATCCTAAGGATGCTAGGAATGGCTGTATCTGCACATAGTCAGGTTCAGGACCTGTGGTAGATGTAAACCTAGCCTGACAGCAGTGTGTGAACACCAAGGGATGTGCACATGAGTAGACCTTGTAATCATGCAGAATAGGGTGATGTGTAGAGCAGGCTGAACATACACTGGCAAATGCAGATGGCCCACACTGGCATACCCCTGCCAGGAGTAGTGACTGCTGTAGTACACACAAGAGGTGCGACAAACCATCATGATAAAGGTGTGCAATGCCCACACGGTGTATGCATCGTGGTCAGCATCCACACACCTAACACATTCCGTAGACACTGCATGCCAAAGTACAGGACATATGTTGCATATCAGGCTCATGTACTGTTAAGATATTTGGTAATGTGGTCCCATAGCAGATCAAGGATGGGAGCGTCATATCAATAAGGGTGTGTACACCCCCCATAGCCATGGTATGCTCTGACGGTTATCAGTGTAAGAGTATTGGATTGGTCATACATGGTCTGCTGATGTTGAGAGCTGTAAATCAGACATCAGGCATTCACAAATGACATCTGTCCACATATCATCCCAGGTATGTGTTACTGGAAAACATAGGGACTGTGAGCATTAAAGCTGACATAACTGACACAGTAGTACACATTTAGCAATGGGCTGTACATCTGTGAGGTTATGTGCACAGTTAATGGCAGGCTGCAGAACAGGTGCACAGCAATACTGTGTACATGGGGGCAGTGGTATCCAGGGGAAGGGGCATCACCTAGTGACACAGCACAAGCATCACACACATGTATACTGTTGCTAGCATGGATTGACTATAGCTGCACTGCCTGCTGTTGGGTACCATATGTTATGCATGTGACAGATGGGTAATAGGTGCAACCTCACCTGTATGTGTGTGTGTGTGTGCATCCTGGTGGGTAGTTAGGTTGTCTGCAGGGCCATTCTGGTGAAGTGGTGGGAGTTTGATGCGTGTGTGCAAGTGTGTGTGTTTGTGTGGCTGTACATGTATGCACATGTGTGATTGTGAGGTGTTCATACAGCAGTACCTCCCTTTGGGATTGTGCAGTACATGGACATGGACAGCCACAATACACACCAGGAATACTTGTCATATATGTAGCCACAGGACAGCTGATAGTATAATGTGGTCTGTAGCATGGAACAGGCATTGAGAGGGAAGGTAGACACCAGGTACACCCTTAATATCGCATTCAGCAGAGAGGTCACCTACAACCCATGTATGCAGCACTACAGATGCATTGGGGAAGTACTAGTCAACACCAGGCAGTGTATCCATATATTATAGTTGTCACGTGATAGGCTGATTGAGCAGCATATCTGGCATGCACTGAACATTACATACACATGACACACCAGTGCATGATATTATAAAGTGAACATAGTAGCCCACACATATAGGGGCCATGCTCATGATGTCTGGAGATACACAGGGTAAACACTGAATGACAGCAGTGATGCCATCTAAAACCATTACACACAAGTTAGGAATGTAATGTAGTAACAGATCTTGTGTTGTGATTGCTTGTGTAGCCATTTAGAGGACTGATATGTTAATGAGTGGTATCAATGTGTGTATGTTACCAAGTGTGATGCAGGATGGGGTACACATGAACATACATGTGGGACTGTCTGTAAAATCACAGACATGTAGGTATTACGGTTGTGTGTGTGTGTGTGTGTGTGTGTGTGTGTGTGTGTGTGTGTGTGTGTGTGTGTGTGTGTGTGTGTGTACTGTTAGGCAATGCTGTACAGGTTTTAAAGTGAATTTATTGTTTTCCCCACATAGGTGGTGAGGTGAGTCAGGTTTCCTCCTGCATGCAATCTGATGATGCTGTCCATACAGCACTGAAGATGATGATAGTACAGTTGAGGCACAGGTAGGGTTGTCAGGGGCCGAAACAGCACCATCATTTGACATCCCCCTTTTAACCACCCCAACCCTGCACACAGTTTCAATGTCTATACATACCCCATCACCAGTGGCCATAGCGGAGGGACAGCTGGTGTTTGGTGGCTGTGCACAGGAAATTATGGTAACCATGCCTACTGTGTCTGGCTGCAGCAGGCATAGCCAGATGTCCAGCAGGGCACCACATAGGCAGATGTCCCAGGGTGTTCGTGGTAGGGCCGCTGGACATCATGCTTCTGGCAGAGGCGACATAGCTGGTACCAGCAGGCGCATGTTTCAGGCTGTCATGGAGGTGCAGGCATGTATAGAATGTTACACCAGACAGGGCCTGAGGCTGCAGAGGGGTGCTCTCACATCTGCAAGTGACAATGCCCATGAACTGGCTGGTGCCATCCATGTATTGAGTTCATGGAGAGATGGTCTGGTGAGATGATGGCCCTCATTGACCGTGGTCTGTCCATGCTTGAACGTGAGGTGGGAGTGCAGTGATGGCTATGTGGATGTAGGCCAGCAATGCCAACAACTGGCAATCAATGTGGATGTGCTAGGACACCAAGCGGCTCCCGTAGTGGCAGTACCAGCCCCGATACTGCGGGGAGCAGGTGCTGTCTACACCACACCACAGCAAGCCAAGAGCATTTGGTCCCAGCCAGTCTCAGGAGGGACCTCGTACCAGCAGACATTTGTCATCATCAGGTGAGAGTAGTACATTGAGGCCTGCACATGCCCATGGAACCTCTGGCAGGCACAGTTCACGTGTCTGTGGCTAGAGGCAGTGAACTCCACACCCTGCCAGGTATGGTCTGCAGCTGTCCATAAATGCCTGTGTAAGGCAGCCACATGGCAGAACTGTGTGCATGAATACCTACACACAATACAAACACACCTAGGGCAACCCCATACCTATGCACACCACATCACCATGCCCAGTTTACTTTGGTACACCCCTCACTCACACACATGGTGTCAAATTTATAAACCACCCTCGGCCTCTGACAAACCAACAACACACTCTGTGCATATGATGATACCTGTGCCACTTCCCTGTCATCCATACCATCAATGCAGGGCCAGGCTAATATGATTCTGATGCACACAGTGACTGTACTACTCTGTACCACAGTACTCCAGTGTAACATGTTTTAAGGAGTAAAGTGTAATGCATACATGTTAGTTAGTGTAGCCACCCAGTAATGATGCATTGTAGGTGTTAGTAGCACTGGCTGACTGTGGTCTCTATAATGTTATCCATTTGTGTTGTAGGTGGACATGTGTCAGCATGAGGATGGTCTGCAGTCATATTCCACAATGAGAAATGGCACTGTGGTGATACCATGGATATGACATATCTGAAATACAGTTGAAC
Source organism: Protopterus annectens (assembly GCF_019279795.1). Lineage (NCBI taxonomy): Eukaryota > Metazoa > Chordata > Ceratodontiformes > Protopteridae > Protopterus > Protopterus annectens. Next base: position 1,503,961,273 of record NC_056726.1, read on the forward strand.
ACATGTCATAGGATAGTATAACAGTTTTTGCCTGTGCAACATGGACAGATGACCCACTGGGGCATATATACCCTGCAACCTGATGTAGACCCATCCACATACACTCACACTGTTACTTGGCAACACTGGGAGTAGACCCCTACCTAGGTATGTAGTGATACTGAAGTGTGTGTGGCTTACATTGCACACACCACACAGCGTTTAGGATGAGTTGTATCCCAGGTTACGTTACATGTAGAACATCCCCAGACAGGTACAGTATGCCAATGGTGGATGTAATGGATGTATATGGACAATACATAGTGTGACATACCTTCATATACACATTAACAGACACATAACAGGCAGACACACATCTGAGAGACCAGGGTCTATCTCTGCTAACTAACTTCAACGTGTGTCAAATGCATTACAGGTAGGCTGCACACAGCTCATGCATAACTGGCCTGGAATGTGGTATCAGTTACCTATATGGTTGATGGTGACAGTGGTAACCATAATGTGGTACATGGGACATATACCGGATGTACCTTGGTGTAATGACAGTGTACACATCACCCACATCCCCCAGTGGATACTGTACTCCTTGACACTCATGATGACACTCTGATATACTCACCATCACACATTGGCCAAGGCTGTGATACAACCCATTGTAGATCCCAACAGTGGTACTACAGATATATGCATCTGATGCACATGCCACATGCATAGCAGGGTGTTGCATTGTCATGCCTCACCAATGGGCAGCAATAACACTATATGTACTACCATGTGGCAGTGGGTATTGTAATAGGTGTATGTGGGCTCAGAATGCTGTACCCTACAGATAAACTGACATGCACACATACCCACACGTGCCAGAACAAAATGGGTATCCCATGCCTATAAACCCATTTTTACAACACTTTTGTGATGGTACTGCAAGGCTCATGTAGCCGGTATGGGGAGGAGCTTGACAGGGTACATGTAATGTCCCATAGAGCAGTAGCCATGAATGGCTATGGCAATGGGTGTTGTGGTGGTTGTGAAGGACCTCATGAAATTCCCACGTACCAGGTGTGCTAAACATAGACACTGCTATACTCAGTCATACACATGTACACGTGTCAGTACTGGGGTGTATTGCTGCAGGTGGTCATAGCTGTGTACCTAGCTATTGTCCAAGGAGAGGTGGGTTGTGTAGGGGTTGTGTGTACAGTGGTATCCTGCCACCTATCATGTGGCAGCAAGCAATCTATCGACAGACACTACTGTGGTAACCCTCAGGGTGAGAGTGACATGCATCAGCTATTCCACCAGGTGCCTCCTGCACATGGCCACTGAGGTGATCATGTTGACATGCATGCAACATGCATTACAACACATGGTTAGTGTCTGTAATGGAGACCTGTATCCAAGAATGTTCTGTTGACTGTGGTAGTGTAGTGGAGGTACCTGTGGCATGTGGTGTGTACAGGGTGTTATCTCCAATATGTGCCAGTTCTTACACAGCTGGGCAGACGTAAGTGTCAATCAAGCTTATGATGCCTGTACATATCACAGATGGATACCTGCCATCTGCACATCTGTACAGGGACTGACAGTCATCAGATTGGCAAGTAGCTATGCAGTAGCATGAATGTTTTGACAGATAGACATTTGACAATATGTATGCCATATTCACATGTCAGGAGCCCTCGCTATCATGTGCTGTACAGACGGTAGTCTACAGTTACATTCCACATGTCAGATCATTACCCAGTAGGGGTTATATACTGTGACACAGCTCACACACCAGGGATTCAAAAGGGAGGCCTCAGAGTCTAGCTATGCCTGCAGATGTGCCTGTTGTCAGTACTGTATTTAGCAGTCTACTCTTGCATGGGTAGGCACTGTCAACCGTAGTACCGCCATGATTCACTACATGCCAGTGTGAAAGCACCTACTCTGGGCTACTACCCCTGTATGTAACACAGTCACATGGATAACAGTGCTGTACAGGCCTCATATACATCTGTGTCCCACACATGACACTCACACCCCTTGCTACTGTAATGACAGCACAAAGGCGCATGTATTGTACATGGCATTACATACACTTATTACAGATGTCATTACCCTGCTATGTTATCAGACTGGGTGATGTGAACTGGTTACCAGGGCTAAACCATGGTTAGCAGGTATCAACATTAATGCAATATAACAGCTGAGCTGATCTGCACACTGGTAAATGAAGCCTACACTGTGTAAGTGCCCGTACATTTACCCATAGCTTAGCACCACTTAGCTTCTTGCAAACCCATGTAAATGCTCTTAAAGCTGCTCAGAACTGCCTTAACCACTCCGTATGCGACAGCCCTTGTTCTGCCAAGCAACAAAATGATCAGTCCTTGCAGGTCTTTAATCCAGTACCCTGTACACTAAAGTCAGAACACTTAACCACGATACCATAACCACTGTGAAGACAGCTGTTGCTTTTCCAATATATCTGTCAATACACATATTGATTAATTAAACAATTGCTTTTACTTCCACAATTGTGTAATACTTGTTTTTAATATGACTGTTGCATCACATATGTTGTTTTATTATAATGTACACATAGCAGATACATACAATGAGATACATCTGGGAGTGTATACACAACTGTGAGCCTTACACATGACAGGGATATGGATATACACATATAATCAGTTGATATATGTCTACATGTACATACACATGTATATTCATACATATGTCTGTATACACATCTGTATAGTGCAACATATATATAGCCATGTGTACATCTCTTCGTATGTATGTATGTATATATATATATATATATATATATATATACATATACATATATATATATATATATATATATATATATATATATATATATATATACATATATATATATATATGCACATTCTATGTGTACAGATATGACTATTTATGTAGCTATATGTGTAGATATATATAACTATATGTGTATACAGATCTATTCTGATATACTTATTACTGTCAATATATATATAGATATCCATAAGTATATGTGCATATGTATCTCTATCTGTACATGTGTAGACATACATTGCTGTGTATTTATATGTGTATATATATATATATATATATGTATATATATATATGTACATATACATATCCATCTATGTATGTCGATATGTATATGTGTATATGGGTCTAGGACTGATGCTCGATGGTGCTTTCACTGAAGGCTTAATGGCCGGGCATATTTACGCGAAAGTGCTTTTAACTGAAAAAGCACTTCTGCGTATGTATGCCTGCAGCCAGAGGGAGTTGTGGCAAAATGACTGTTGTGGAGATTGTACTACTGTGTGGGTAAGGAATTTTTTCCTTTTCTCCACTGTAGTGTGATCTCAGACTGAGAATATTAAAGTAGTGGGGGTGTGGGGGCAGAGATCCCCACATGGGGGGGTGCAGAGGGGCAACGGCCCCCTGCATAAACACCTTTGTGTTGCTTTTCCTTTTTTTTTTTTTTTTGACGTACTTTAACGAAAGTGCTTTTTCAGTAAAAGCGCTTTTGTTAAAGTGCGTTCGGTGATTTTGGATTCGGACTGTTGAACGAAACCATGTATATATCTATATAGATATATGGATAAGTGTAAATATATATATATATATATACATATATATATATATATATATATATATATATATATATACATATATGTTCACCATATGTCACCTCTTAGTGCAAGGGGATCTCAGGTATGTATTTAGGTATATATGTAGACTATTGCTACTGTGATCTTCACAGATATGTTGCATGTGGGAGGTCACATCTGCTTTTAACATGTGCGCCATTGGCCACAGACAGACATCCTGAGGACATCATAGTACAGTACCACTGCTAGTACAGTAACAATCCTGTGGACTACAGCAGAGATATGGCCAATAAATGTGGACAGTCTGACACACTCTGGTCAGTCCAGAGGTATACACAAAACCCCTTAGTGCAAGACATGTGGACCGACTCTGACAATGTGGATGTTAACAGCCATGTAGATGGGTATATCACGTAAACACTGGTATACATTTACCACCATAGGTTATGCATTCACACACTCATCTGTGCTGACACATACTAACCACTGGTACAGAGGTGCCATGGCCACATACTACCCATTAGTTAGTGACATACATCTGTACAGCATTTCACTGCTTTGTCTGACATACATGACTGTTATGGTGGCCTAGCAGAAGTACATCTGGCAAGTATCTGGACATAAAATTACACTGGGTAAGTACACTAAGCTGCTAGGCATGTAACAAAGCACTGTGCAGGCTACAGGCAGACTGCCCCAACACTGGCTTACATTTCTTATGGGGGAATACACATGTACCTGCATATATAACAGGCTCTACAGGCATGTCACAGCACAGAGTAACAGACACCTGTGTGAAAGTGCATTACCACTCGCACACTAACCCTAAACATGCTGGGCCACTACACAGTGTGGTCCGATGCCTGTCTGTGGTATGGAACATGTGTGTGTTTGGCCCTACAAACATGTAAGCCGATAGGGTAACATACAGTGGAGCAGCATGCAACATCAGATAGAACAGGACCAAGAACAATGACATCTACCACAGTCTGTACACAGGCCAAGGTACATATTCACAATACACACACTGACAATCACCATAAGCACACAGACCTCAGTACTGTACACACAACCACATAATGCCCAGGCTATGCCCTCAAAGATACCCCCTACTATACATGACACGTGTTGCAGTCTGATATCTCACTGGCTTATCAGATATGATGTCACTAAAGTATGGTGTACAGAACATATGCACCTCTTACCGCATGACATATGTACAGAAGTTGACAGAGTTGTGGCTGGAGGCACAAACACAGGGCCAATATTGACATGTTGCTGTGATAACCTCATGCATTTACTGTTGTAACAGGATTTGTTGTGACATATGTCCTATGAGGGATATGAAGTCAGTAACTCTCATGCCTGTCACCATGTACTGTCTGCAATTCTCACACTATGCTTCTGCAGTTCACAGATAGGTGCTCTGTGAGTAACACAAGAAACAAAAGGCACCACACACTGCCCAGTCTGCAGATGACCCTACAGATGGGGATTTCCTCATAAACATAGCACTGTCATGACAAGTATTAAAACATGTAGACAAGCCATATCCACACACACACCCTGATAAACCAACATTACTCCAAATGCAAAATAGCAACACTTACATTCTGTAGTCATGTCAGCACTTCCCCCTCCTGTATGAGGCCTGTTTCCACAGTGTATGTTAGAGGTAAATCCCCAATCCATCTGTGATGCTGTTTGCCAAACCACAGATCTAGGTCCCGCTCACAGTGAATGAAAAGGCCCAACATCAACATGATGTTCCTAGATATTGGAGTGTGTTTCCATGCAATTGGCTATGGTATTGCTGGTCCACATGCAATCAGCTAGAGGAGGGCTGCAATTTGTGCAGAGGCCATCAGCTGATCATGAGTATCTCTTACAAAACACATGCTGCTGCTTAAGCAAAGCAGGTGTACATCTCCACATCCACACAGAGGGAGTGAGAGAGGCAGATAGAGGCAAAGATAGGTCAGGGAGGGGGTGGGAGAGTAAAACCTAAGCATGTTTGTGTCACACACCTACCAATACAGAGTATCAAATCCCTGACTGACTGTGTATTGCTATCACATGTCTATGCAGTTATTGGATGTGTGACATAGCTTACATGCTGAGGAACTCTCCAAACATAAATGTGATGGTGAGTGACACCTGCAACAGGGATATGGTAGCGATACGGTAGGTGTAGTACACATGTCTGTCCACATGATCAGGTGTCAGCATCAACACAGCCCAAGTTGATAGCAATCTCTCATTTGACAACCACGTGGCCAAAGTGGTTAGAAAAACATTTTATATAGCCCACCTAATCATGAAGGGATTCACATCTAGATCAGGGGAGGTCATTGTGCCTCTTTACTCATCCCTCATCAAGCCCATAATTGAGTACAATGCCCCTTTTGGGATGTACCTCACCAGACACCTGCAGCAACTGGAAAGACCCCAAAAGTACCTCACCAAGAGGATCAAAGGGCTCAAACAGATGCCATATGCTGCCCAGTTAAAGAAACTCCAGCTCTACTCATAGCATACCGCCTGCTCAGAGGCGATCTATGCCTGACGTATAAAGCCATGTCCAACCCAGAATTAATGGACATGCTGCACCTCAGAAAATCCAAATCCCATCGAGCTACGTGGTCGGGAGACTTGAACCTCAGCACTGAAATAAATAGGACATGCTGGAGGGACAGATTCATATCCCAGAGGCTCCCTTCACTCTGGAATAAAATCCCAGTCCAGGTTAGGCAGAGTCCCTCACTGACTCTCTTCAAGAGGAATCTTGAGTGTACACAGATTGTTATCATCAGATGTGCCAGTCCTGGCCTCATGTGGCAGGAACAGGTAATGGAGAGCAGGTTGAACCTGCACCTACATTGATAGCATGATACAAGTGTACTCTGCTGTCAGTGGCATCTGTCCATACAGGGCATGTGTTTAAGGGATGGTATGCCCTTTGTGGGTCACATTTGATGGCACCACAGGTGTTGCAGGTGTCCAGTAGGGAACATAGTGAAGGTACACTCTTTGCATGTATGTGCCTATTGTACTGATGGACAGGGTGCCATGCCCTCTGTAGTCCGCTGCAATCACAACATGGTTACTATCTGTGGGCAATATGCAGGGTACTACCACCATAGCGGTTGTTGCCTAGGCAAGTGTGTTTGTGTATAAGACATGGGTTGAGAGTGTTCTCTGGGTAATACAAGGGTTGCTAACTTTGTTTGCCCGGCCTTGATGTCACATGTAGGGGTATGGATTGGCACCCCAGCCTCTTGGCTATTTCACATCTGTTATCCTTGTACAGTGGACATTGTGACATAGGGCCACCATATAAGAAATTTGCAAAGCTCACTTCACAATGAGTCCAGTTGTTACCCACTCACGACCACCTCCACACAGGATACGAATGACGACACACACACACCTGCCATGTCGGGGGATTAGAACTCCTACCTAACTAGTTTATTACACTACAGCTCTATGCAGTTATAGGACAGGGCATGGAGATTAGTGGTGTACTCCTTCCCCAAAGGTATATTTCACAGTGAATGACATCAGCAGCCTTGCCAATGTAGGGCATTTGATCTGCAGTGAGTGTGACTAGCCTAAAAAGGAACTGCTCCCTACACAGACATAGAAATACACACACAAACATCAACACTTGCCATGTGTCAGAACAGAACCCCTACCACAGTACTGTATCACACTACAGCATTACGCTGTTATAGGATGTGCCACAGAGATTACCAGGCTACACCTTTCCCAAAGGTGTATTTCACAGTGAATGACATCAGCAGTCTTGCCAAAGTAGGACATTCAACTTGTAGTGAGTGTGACTGTCTGTGCAGGAAGCAATGCTTTTTATGCCAGAGACACACACACAGAAACACATTTGCCATGTTTGGGATTAGAACTCCTACCTAATGAGGTTATCACACTACAGCCTTACACAGTTATAGGACACACCACAGAGATTACTGAGCTACACCTTTCTCAAAGGTGTATTTCACAGTGAATGAAATCAGCAGCTTTGCCAAAGTAGGGCATTTTAATTGTAGTGAGCATGACTAGCCTAAAACATTGCTCCCTATACACACACACACCCACACACACACACACACACACACACACACACACACACACACACACACACACACACACACACAGACAGTTGTCATGTCTGGAATTTGAACTCCTACCTAACTAGTTTATCACACTACAGCATTGTGCATGATTAGGATGTGCCACAGAGATTACAGGGCTGCACCTTTCCCAAAGGTGTATTTCACAGTGAATGCCATCAGCAGCTTTGGCAAAGTAGGGCATTTGGTCTTTAATGAGTGTGACTAGCCTAAAAAGCATTGCTCTCTACAAAGACAGAGACACAAACACACACACACACACCAGTCACCATGTCTGGGATTAGAACACCTACCTAACTAGGTTATCACACTACATCATTATGCAGTTATAGGACAGACCATGGAGATTACTGGGCTACACCTTTCCCAAAGGTGTATTTCGCAGTGAATGACATCAGCAGCCTTGCCAATGTAGGACATTTGAATTGTAGTGTGCGTGACTAGCATAAAAAGCATTGCTCTCTACACAGAGAGAGACACACACACACACACACACACACACACACACACACACACACACACACACACACAAACACACACAGTTGCCATGTCTACTCCTACCTAACTAGTTTATCACACTACAGCATTACGCAGTATTAGGATGCTCCACAGAGATTACTGGGCTACTTCATTCCCAAAGGTGTATTTCAAAGTGGATGACATCAGCAGGCTTGTCATAGTAGGACTATGGGGAGGGCAGTGTATCTGCATGGGATATAATCCATTCATCTAGAGGTTGACACACCACATGCAGGCAGACACAGGGTTATATTCTGCAGATACATGTATACAGCTGCTAGATGACTACTGCCTTGTACAGTCATGTTGCACAGCTAGCACTTGCACCACATAGTCTGTAATGCTGATGGATACCAGTGGCTAATTTCTATAGTGATTGACATTTACACATTATGTGGATGTAGCCATTTGGCTGTGTGCTGGGTGGGACAGGCCTCATGATGGATGGCTCTTTGTTGCAGTCACTCTCTTCCACACATCTATGTATGTCTACTTTTGGCTTATTATAGGGTGTTGTCCTTAGTTATATGTCTGTATTCGTATCCACTGTGCATGCAAAGCATGACTGGTGCATACTGAGAAGTGAATGCACTAACATCTGCAACAGTCAGATATGTATGGTCTACTGTTGTTTGCAGACACAGGATTCATTTGTTTAAGTGTGTGAGCATGACCTTTTGGTATGTTGTCTGACATTGCCTTCATTTCACTAAGTGTGTGAGCATGCCCTGTATGCCCTTGTGTATTGAATGTGTGGATCCATTCCAGATCATTTGTACTCCAGTGCAGACCTTTGTGTTGTACACCTACACATAGCAAACTGTTTCTGTGGGGTATCTGTAGGTCATTTGGCAATATGGCGACAAACTGTGCAAGGGATAGTGTGTACTGTAGGTGATTGTGTCTGCTGCTTCTGCTACATGGTACTGGTGTTAGCAGAGATATTCAGACATATGTATTGTTATACACTGTGATGTTTTATGTCCTAAAGTACTGTCAGGTGGACATTCTTGCTCACATTGATGCCCTGGAGAACAAGCATGAATGCAGCTGTGTCCGGTACTGTGGGGAGATGCCTACATATTCTTGGTACGTTATGCTATTCTGGAGAGGAAGCTGCAGACACTTGCTGCTGGGTCTGTGTATCCAGGCCAGCACCTTGCTACAGTGCTGGCAGAGGATCCCATACTTGTACATCCATCGACATGACAGTATGTCCTTAACTTGCTGTGACAATACCTCACAGTTGTACAGATTCACACAGGTTACCCAGGGGCAGGGGCCATGAGTCAGGACATTACCTCTATTGTGGTATACTGACAGGTTTGTAACCACCCATTTATGTGTTTGCAGCCAGGGATAGTGTTTGCACACAGCTGTGTGTTGGACCTTGCACATTCCATGCTACCCATGCTACCACCCCCTTTATTATTCTATCATCTGCCATACATTATGCATACAATCCCTGATACTTTCCCTAAGGTTATCACCTCATCACAGCTGTGTTTCGGTGTTGGTCCACAGTTCATGCAGTGGGACATGGTGGACATGTTACTGTGGTTTGTCCACCTGGCCTTCCATATGGCTTATGTGGAGTGTGTTACGTTATATGGGTGTCCATGACATAACATGCATTGGCAGTACATGTGAGACACAGGCCTTTGGCAGAGGCCTGTAGGCCATTTGGTGGTGATGCGGGCTAGCTGTGGCAGGCCATTGTATTCTGTCAGTCCTACAGTCCCAGACCGCCATACAGTATATTCTACTGGAGTGACAGGGTAGGTGTGCTACGTGTTCATGCCAATACTTTCTATCAGTACTGATCAGGTGATGTGGATGCTGGCAGGGTGCTACCTACAGCTAGGGACACAGCTGCATGGGACACTTGCTCTGCATGCTGCACTCTGTCACTATTGCCATATACAGGTTGGTTTCATATTGTACCCATTCCCAGCAGCAGGGATATGACCAGAGAGTTACCTGTGGGTGGTGCATGTGTGCTATGGACACTACTTGCATCTGATGCACAGATATACATGGGGCATTCCAGTTATGGTGGTATGTGCAGGTACAGCAGTTGTTTCCCAATACATCAGTCCTACCACCTTTGTGATCCGCAAGTGATCGGGCAGACTACACTGGTATTCCCTACTACAGGCCCAGATAATGTGATGCATACCTGTATGTACAATTCCAAGGGTGTGTCCATTTCACAGTTACACATTATATACTGTATGTCTGGTGTACTTTCCCCTGTGTACTGCTTGTATATGTAGCTCAACAGCCATGCCAAGTCAATCTTTCAGATGGTGGCACATATTACCACCATACATTTACAATGGCTTACTGCTAGCATTTCTTACTTTGGTGGGAATTGTCCTTGGCACTGCAGTTATGAGGACTTGGCCCTGTCAACGGCAGTAGTGGGCAATGGCCACCAGGTCATACCTCAACATACATACATACTGACCACTCTCACACAATATGAAACACACAGCAACTTGACACACACATACCTGCATATTGTACAAATGCTACAATCTATCCTGCTACCTTGGCCACCTCTGGGCACCTGTGCTCCACTGATATTATACCTACACATACATGTTACTACATTTCTACATAGGAGATGGGGGGGCACTCCTGACTGTTTCTACATTGCTACACAGGATTTGGAGGGGCACACCTGACTGTTACTACATTTCTACATCAGATTGGAGGGGCACACCTGACTGTTACTATGTGTGTACATTGGATTGGGGGACACACCAGACCATTACTACATTTCTATATAGGATTGGGGGGCACACCTGACTGTTACTACATGTCTAAGTAGGGTTGGGGTCACACCTGACTGTTTCTACATTGCTAAAAGGATGGGGAGACACACCTGACTATTACTACATGTCTATGTAGGATTGGGGGGGCACACCTGACTGTTACTACTGTCTATATAGGCTATGGGGGGCACACCTGACTGTTACTACATGTCTACATAGGATTGGGGGGCACACCTGACTGTTACTACATTTCTACATAGGATTGGGGGGCACACCTGACTGTTACTACATTTTTACATAGGATTGAGGGGGCACACCTGACACTTGTACACATTTGCTATGACTATACTGGTATGTCAGGTACTCAATTTCATTCTGTATTCTAACCTATCATGCTGACTAGAGTCATGTCGGTGTACTAAAGGTCCTATGTTTGATTGACCTACATATTAGTTTCTGACTTCCTATCCTTCAGAACTAACATCCCAATGCCTGGACTGATGTGGTCTGTCTGTGTATGCCTGGGGGGGGGGCTACCCATAGGCATCATTCAGTGGCCTTAGCACAGCCTTTGTTTGTGTTTGTCTACACCTGTCCTGCTGGCTGCGACTGTTGTTGGGTATGTGAACCTCCCTGACTGGCATGTGTGTGTCATATGGACACACACATGTGGCCCCGCACATTACCTGCAGTGGGTTTTGTCAACATGTGTAGTAGTGGCTACTATGGTGACACCCATATTTGTTTCAAATCTCATGCTGCCACTATAGGTGTCTACTATCTATGGCATCCTGTTCAGCCACCCAATTCCCTTGCATGCTCACATCCATACCATAGATACAAGTAACTATACATACTACTCCAATCAGCAACTGGTAAGGGGAGTGACTTACCTTATTGGGTGTGCCAGTACTGAGGATGGTGCTGGGGGCTGTGTATGTTGAATGCACATAGTACACTCCCTATACATGGTTGAGCACAGGTAGTATCATATTTGGCATCCCTTTTACTGCATGTGCGAGTCAGAGAGAGGTGTCATTCCTTGGGTCCCTACTGTGTCAGTGTATGTGCTATGGATTGCCTCTTTGCCAAGGTCATGGCATACTGGGTACGACTCCATCTGCCTACTGGGGCAGGCTCAGGTTGTTCCTCCTTTGAGTCACTCTGTGCCTGTGCAGGCCTTGGCATTGGTGGGGGGCTGTGTGGCCCTGCCCCATGCTTCTTGCTGCAGCTGTTTCTGTAGAATCACATTGTGTAGCATGGCACATACGATAATTTGGGTACATGTAGCTGGTGAGTACTACAAGGCTCCACCAGATGTGTCCAGACACTGGAACTGTGACTTGAGCATCCCAAACACACACTCATGATTCTGGTCTGTGCGTGTGCCTCATTATGGCATTCTTGTTCAGGTGTGTGCGCATTTCTGATGGGTGTCATCAGCCACGGCACCAGTGCGTAACCAGCATCCCTCACTAGGTCACAGTAAGGGATGTCCCCATTGACAAATTTCTGTTATAGCTACATGAGATGCCAGATGTGGGAATCGTGATAGCTTCCAGGGCAGCCAGCACATGCATTCATTATAATGCCCTGGGCATCACACATGACCTGGCAGTTGATGGAGGGGAAGCCCCTGCAGTTGATGTAGACCCTACCCCACTCACCAGGTGCTGCTTTGATGCATATGTGCATGTAGTCTATAGCAGCCACCACCTCAGGGTATTCTGCTATTTGGTGGAAGAGACACATATTGCTGGCCAACACCTCACTGGTGTTGAGGAAATATATGTGCTCACTGGCATGTGCTGACATGGCATCCAGTAACTGGTGGAATACTCCAGATGCTGATGTCTGTGAGATCCCCATGATATTCCCAGCTGGGGTTTGGGAGGTACCTGTGGCTAGTATTCTTAGGCCTACACATACCTTGGTATCCACTGGGATGGGTTCCCCTCTGTTAGTTCTGTGTGTCAGGCGTGGCCGTCACAGCTCAACAATTTGCTGTACAAGGTCCCTGTCCACCCTATATTGCTCCACTATCTCCAGCTCATTTAGCCCCTGGTAGGTTACCCTAGGTCTGTACACCCTTCTCCATCTTCTCACTGTGGGTTGGTTGACAGCATTCTCATCCTTACCACCCTCAGCCTCTTCCACATGTTAATATCTGATAGCTACTGCAGCCCCTATCATTCTGTTTTTGTTTGTTAAAATTTCCTCGCTTGTATACACCGGTGGTGTAGTGTATGTGGGGAAAACCAAAGGGAAATGTTTTTACATAGTTTATAGTAGTGTTCTGGGCTGGGCTGATCTGCTGTCTGTGTAATTGGCTGATTCTGATACATTTCACCTGCCAGCTATGCTAGTTCTCCTAGATTACCTTCCTACTGCTGTTTTCCCTTCTCATTGCCTAAGCGGGTGTGCGCACCACGCACCGGGATTTAAAGGAAAAAAAAAACAAAAGTAAACCAGGAAATAGCAGCTCTGTCCACATTTGAGCACTGTGTTTGCACAGCACACCCCTGGGCTTAAACAGGAAGGCAATGGGAAGGGAAAACAGCAGTAGGAAGGTAATCATGGAGAACTAGCATAGCTGGCAGGTGAAATTTATCAGAATCAGCCAATTACACAGGCAGCAGACCAGCCCAGCCCAGAACACTACTATAGACTATGCAAACACCTTTCCCTCTGTTTTTCCCCACATACTCTACACCACTGGTGTATGCAAGCAGGGAAGTTTTATCAAACAAAAACAACAAAATTATAGGGGCTGCAGCAGCTATCATGCATCAATATGTGAAAGAGGCTGAGGGTGTTGCGGATGTGAATGCTGTTGACCAACCCACAGTGAGGAGATGGAGAACAGTGTACAGACCCAGGGTAACCTACCAGGGGCTACATGAGCTGGAGATAGTGGAGCGCTATAGGGTGGACAGGGACCTTCTACAGCAAATTGTCGAGCTGTGCCGGCCACACTTGACACACAGAACAGAGGGGAACTCATCCCAGTGGATACCAAATAATGTGTAGGCCTAAGAATACTAGCCACAGGTACCTTTCAAAGGCCAACTGGTGATATCATGGGGAGCTCACAGGCATCAGCATCCAGGGTACTCCACCAGTTCCTGGAGGCCATGTCAGCACATGCCAGTGAGCACGTAAATTTCCACAACACCCATGAGGTGTTGACCAGCAATATGCGGCTCTTCCACCAAATAGCAAAATACCCTGAGGTAGTGGGTGCTATAGACTACATGCACATATGCATAAAAGCACCACCTGGTGAGCAGGGTAGGGACTACATCAACCGCAAGGGCTTCCCATCCATTAACTGCCAGGTCATGTGTGATGCCCAGGGCATTATAATGAATGTGTGTGCTTGGCTGCCCTGGAAGCTATCACGACTTCCACATCTGGCATCTGTCACAGCTCTACCAGAGATTTGCCAATGGGGACATCCCTTACTTTCACCCAGTCCGGTATGCTGGTTATGCACTGGAGCCATAGCTGATGACACCGATCAGAAACGCACACACACCTGAACAAGAACTCCATAATGAGGCACACGCACAGATCAGAATTATAATAGAGCATGTGTTTGGGATGCTCAAGTCATGGTTCTGGTACCTGGACACATCAGTGGAGCCTTGCAATACTCACCAGCTACATGTACTCAAATTGTCATTGTATGTGCCATGCTACACAATATGATCCTACGTAAACAGCTGCAGTAGGAACAGCACAGGGCAGGGCCACACAGTCCCCTACCATTGCCAAGGCCTGCACAGGCACAGAGTGACTCGGAGGAAGAACAACCTGAGCCTGCCCCAGTAGGCATAAGGAGACATGTCCAGTATGCCCTGGCCTTAGCAAAGAGGCAATGCATAGCACATACTCTGACACAGTAGGGACCCAGGGAATGACACTTCTCTCTCTGACTCACACATACAGTAAAAAGGATGCCAAACATGACACTACCTGTGCTCAACCATGTATAGGGAGTGTACTATGTGCATCTGACTGAGGCAGCTCTCCAGCACCATCCTCAGTACTGGTATACCCACAAGGTATGTCACTCTTCTTACCAATTGCCGAATGGAGTGGTATGTATAGTTACTTGTATCTATGGTGTGGATGTGAGCATGCAAGGGAAATGTGTGGCTGAATGGGATGCCAGCAAGTAGTAGACACCTATAGTGGCAGCATGAGATCTGTAACAAATACTAGTGTCACCACAGTAGCCAGTACTACACATGGTGACAAAACCCATTGCAGGAAATGTGCTGGGCCACATGTGTGACCATATGACACACACATGCCAGTCAGGGAGGCTGACATACCCAACAGTCTCAGCCAGCAGGACAGGTGTAGACATACACAAACAAAGGCTGTGCTAAGGCCTCTGAATGATAGCTATGGGTAACCTCCCCCCCAGGCCTACACAGACAGACTACACCAGGTCAGGAAGTGGGATGTTAGTTCTGAAACGTAAGAAGTCAGAAACTGATATGTAGGTCAATCAAACCTAAGACATGTAGTACACTTATATGCCTCTAGTCAGCATGATAGGTTAGAATACAGAATTAAATTGAGTACCTGACATACCAGTATAGTCGCAGCAAACATGTACAAGTGTCAGGTGTGCCTCCCAATCCTATGTAAAAATGTAGTAAAAGTCAGGTGTGCCCTCCCAATCTTATGTAGAAATGTAGAAACATCAGGCCCCCCCCCAATCTGATGTAGACATGTTTTGCCTGAGGTGGTCAAGGTAGCAGGATAGATTGTAGCATTTGCACAATATGCAGGTATGCGTGTGTTAGGTTGGTGTGTGTTTTATATTGTGTGAGAGTGGCCAGTATATATGCATGGTAAGGTATGACCTGGTTTCCACTGCCCAGTACTGTTGATAACAGGGCCAAGTACTCACAACTGCAGTGACAAATACAATGCTCCCCAGTATAACACATTCTAGCAGTAAGCCATTGTAAATGTATGGAGGCAATATGTGTCACCATCTGAAAGATGAACTTGGCATGACTGTTGGGCCAGATATACAAGCAGTACACAGGGGAAAGTACTCCAGACAGACAGTGTATAATGTGTAACCATGAAATGGACACACCCTTGGAAGTGTACATACAGGTTTTCAGCACATTATCTGGGCTTGTAGTAGGGAATACCGATGGCGTCTGGCCAAACACTCACAGATCACAAAGGTCATAGGAATGATGTATTGAGAAACAGCTGATGTCCCTGCAAAAGCCAGCATAAGTGGAATGCCCCATGCATAGCTGTGAGTCAGATGCAAGTAGTGCCCATAGCACACATGCACCCAGCTCACCCAACCACCACCCTTAGGTTCCTCTCCGGTCTTATCCCTGCTGTTGGGAATGGGTACAATATGACCCCCACCTGTGTATGGCAATAGTGAAAGAATGCAGCATGCAGTGCAGGTGTCCCATGCAGGTATGCCCCTAGCTGTAAGCAGCACCCTGCCAGCATCCACAACACCTGAGCAATACTGACAGAAAGTATTGGCATGAACACCTAGCACACCTACCCTATCACTCCAGGGGAAACTACTGTATGGCAGTCTGGTACTGTAGGGCTGACAGAATGCAATGGCCTGCTACAGCTGGCCTGCATCACTACCAAATGGCCTACAGTCCTCTGCCAAAGGCCTGCGTCTTACCCATACTGCCAGTGTATGTTATGTCATGGACTCCCAAATAACAACATAACACAGTCCACTGAACCCATATGCAATGCCATGTGGACAAACTAAAGTAACATGTCCACCATGTCCCACTGCATGAACTGTGGACCAACACCAATGCACTGCTGTGATGAGGTGATAACTATATGGAAAGTATCAAAGAATGTTTGCATAATGTATGGAAGAGGATAGAATAATAGAGGGGATGGGTGGGAGCATGGTCAGCATGGAATGTGCGAAGTCCGAAAGACAGCCATGTACACATACTATCCCTGGCTGCAAACACAAACATGGGTGGATACAAACCTGCCCGTAAACCACAACAGGGGTAATGTCCTGACGTATGAGCCCTGCCTTTGGGTAACCTGTGTGAATCCGTACAGCTGTGAGGTATTGCCACAGCAAGATAAGGCCATACTGTCACATCGATGGATGTACAACTATGGGATCCTCTGCCACCACTGTACCAAGATGCTGAACCAGTTACACAGACCCAGCAGCAGGTGTCTGCAGCTCCCCCTTCAGAATCATATTAGTTTGCAGGAATATGTAGGCATTTGACCACAATACTGGACATAGCTGCATTCACCCTGTGTTCCCCAGGACATCACTGTGAGCAAAAATGTCTACCTGACAGTATTTGTGGACATAAATCATCACAGTGCATAACACTACACATGTCTGAATATCTCTGCTAACACCAGAACCATGTAACAGAACCAGCACAGACACATTTACCTACAGTACCCACTATCCCTTGCCCATTTTGACACCATATTGCCAACTGGTCTATAGATATCCTGCAGAAACAGTTTGCTAGCTGTAGGTGTAGAACACACAAGTCTGCACTGGAGTACACTCTACCTGGAATGAATCCACACATTCAATACAGAAGAGCATACCGAACATTCTCCCACACTTAGAGAAATGAAGGCAATGTCAGACAACAAAATACTGAAAGGTCATACTGGGCATGCTCACACACTAAGAAATGAAGCTCATGCCTGGCAACAACAGTGAACCATACATATCTGACAGTTGCAGATGTTAGTGGATACACTCCTCAATATGCACCAGTCATGCTTTGCACACACATTGGATAGGAATACACACATAAATCCATGGACAACACACTATAATATGCCAAAAGTACACGTACATAAATGTGTGGAAGAGTGACAGTGACAAAGAGCCTGTCATCATGAGGCCTGTCCCACCTAGCACACAGCCAAATGGCTACAACCACATGATGAATAAATGTCACTCACTGTAGAAGTTAGCCTCTGGAATCCCTCAGCATTATAGACTCTGTGTTGCTACTGTTAACTGTGCTTACATGAATGTACAAGGCAGTAGTCATCTAGCAGTTGTATACATGTATCTGCTGAATATAAACCTGTGTGTGCTTGAGTGTGGTGTGTCTATCTCTAGATGAATGGGTTATGGTCCATGCACACACACTGTCCTCCCCATAGTCCTACTATGGCAAGCCTGCTGATGTCACTGTGAAATACACCTTTGGGGAAGAGACAGCCCAGTAATCTCTGTGGCATGTCCTATATAACTGTGTAATGCTGTAGTGTGATAAACTAGTTAGGTAGGAGTTCTAATCCCAGATGTGGCAAGTGTGTGTGTGTGTGTGTGTGTGTGTGTGTGTGTGTGTGTGTGTGTGTGTGTGTGTGTAAGGATCAATGCTATTTTTGGCTAGTCACACTCACTACAATTCAAATGACCTACTTTGGCAAGCCTGCTAATGTCATTCAGTTTGAATACACCTTTGGGGAAGAAGTAACCCAGTAATGTCTGGGGTGCATCCTATAACTGCATAATGCTGTAGTGTCCTAAACTAGTTAGGTAGGAGTTCTAATCCCAAATGGGGCAATTGTGTGTGTGTTTGTGTATCTTTCTGTGTAGGAATCAATGCTTTTTAGCTTAGTCACACTCACTACAAATCAAATGCCCTACTTTGGCAAGGCTGCTGATGTCATTCAGCTTGAAATACACCTTTGGGGAAGTAGTAGCCCATTAATCTCTATGCCGCATTCTATAACTGCGTAATGCTATAGTGTGATAAACTAGTTCGGTAAGAATTCTAATCCCAGATGTGACAACTTTGTGTCTGCATGTGTAGGGTTAATGTCTTTTTAGGCTAGTCACACTCATTCAAATGCCCCAGTTTAGCAAGCCTGCTGATGTCATTCAGTTTGAAATACATCTTTGGGGAAAGAGTAGCCTAGCAATCTCTGTGGCGCATCCTTTAACTGCGTAATGCTGTAGAGTGACAAACTAATTAAGTAGGAGTTTTAATCCCAGATGTGGAAACTGTGTGTGTGTGTGTCTGTGTAAGGAACAATGCTTTTTAGGCTAGTCACACACACTACCATTTAAATGCACTACTTTGGCAAGTCTGCTGATGTCATTCAGTTTGAAATACACTTTTGGGGAAAGAGTAACCCAGTAATCTCTGTGGTGCATCCTATAACTACGGAATGCTGTAATGTGATAAACTAGTTAGATAGGAGTTCTAATCCCAAATGTGGCAATTTTGTGTGTGTGTGTGTGTGTGTGTGTGTGTGTGTGTGTGTGTGTGTGTATTTGTCTGTGTAGGGATCAATGGTTTTTAGGCTAGTCACACTCACTACAATTCAAATTCCCTACTTTGGCAAGCCTTCTGACAGCATTCAGTTTGAGATACACCTTTGGGGATGGCATTGCCCAGTAATCTCTGTGGCATGTCCTATAACTGTGTAATGCTCTAGTGTAATAAACTAGTTAGGTAGGAGTTCTATCCGCAGACATGGCAAGTGCCGATGTTTGCCTGTGTAGGGAGCAATGCTTTTGAGGCCATTCACAATCACTACAACATCCACTGCCCTTCTTTGGCAAGCCTGCTAATGTCATTCATTTTGAAACACACTTTTGGGGAAGGAATAGTCCAGTAATTCCCGTGGTGCGTCCTATAACAGCGTAATGCTGTAGTGTGATATAATAGTTCGGTAGGGGTTCTATTCCCAGACATGCCAAGTGTGGATGTTTGTGTGTTTGTCTGTGTAGGGAGCAACATTTTTCAGGCCATTCACAGTCAATACAACCTCCATTGCCCTTCTTTGGCAAGCCTGTTGATGTCAATCCCAGTGAAATACACCTTTGGGGAAGGAGTAGTCCAGTAATCTCAGTGGCGCATCCTATAACTGCATAATGCTGTAGTGTGCTAAACTAGTTAGGTAGGAGTTCTAATCCCAGACATGGCAACTGTGTGTGTGTGTCTGTGTTTGTCATTCGTATCCTGTGTTGAGGTGGCTGTGAATGTGTAACAACTGGACTCATTGCGGAGCAGATTTTGCAAATTTCTTATATGGTGGGCCTATTGTTATTCACAATGTCCACCTTACAAGGATAACATACGTCAAATAGCTGAGAGGCTGGTGTGTCAATCCATATCCCTACATGTGACATTAAGCCCTGGCAAACAAAGTAAGCAACCATTGTATTACCCAGAGAACACTCTCAACCCATGTCTCATACACAAACACACTTGCCTAGGCAACAACGGCTTTGTTGGTAGTACCCTGCATATTGCCCACAGATAGTAACCATGGTGTGATTGCAGTGGACTACAGAGGGAATGGCACCCTGTCCCATCACTACAATAGGCACATAATCACAGACAGTGCACCTTCACTATGTTCCCCACTGGACGCCTGCAACAACTTTGGTGCCATCTAATATGACTCACAAATGACATACCATGCCATAAACACATGCCCTGTATGGAAAGATGCCACTGCCACCAGGGAATACCTGTATCATGCTATCAATGTAGGTGCAGGGTCAACCTGGTGTCCATTACCAGTTCCCACCACATGAGGCCAGGACTGGCACATCTGAGATAACAATCTGTGTACACAACATGGGCCAGACACCCCAGGTACAGTTCCACATGTCACTGAACATGTATGTGGGATGTGTGCACATCCCAGACACTGTCCATGTCATGGACTACAGACCACATACATGGCAAGCATTGCACAGCACTGGTCACACACATTAGTAACCCAGGTGACTGGATGATGAATACAATACCCACTTGTGTGGGCCAATCCAGACACTACACCCCTGAGCCACACTGCATACCATTGTTATGTGGCCACGTGCCAAGGTATACCCTTCATCTAGCCTTGTACAGCCTTCTGGCACCGTCAACCACTACACACCCGTGAAGCAATGCACCCATACATGCCAGTATTGGCACCGTGTGTGTGTGTGTGTGTGTGTGTGTGTGTGTGTGTGTGTGTGTGTGTGTGTGTGGAGTATGATGCTTTCAACCACATGCAACTCCCATTGGTCTACTGAAGCATGCTGCCTGATATCAGACACCTTCACATACCCTTTGCCCATATAACATCCGGATAATCCCTGTGGTGCATGTGATACCTGCGCATTACTGTATTGTGGCAAATTTGCTAGTTAGGAAGTCTATTCCTGACCCTGCCAAGTGTGTCAATGTGTGTGAGTCTCTGAGAGAGTGTGACTGTGTTGATGTTGACACCTGTTCATGTGGACAGGCACGTGTACAACACCTACCTTATCGCTACTATATCAATGTTGCAGATGTCACTCACCATCAGATTTACCTTTGGACAGCTCCCCAACATGTAAGCTATGTGGTGCATGCGATAACTGCATAGATATGTGATAGCAATACATAGTCAGAGGTTTGAAACCCTGTACTGGTAGGTGTGTGACACAACCATGCTTAGGTCTTAATCTCCCTCCCCCTCCCTGACTTACTTTCTCTCTGTCTCTCTCACTCCCTCTCTTGTGAATGTGGAGAAGTACACCTGATTTGCTTAGGCAGCAGTTTGTATTTAGTAAGTGATGCTCATGATCAGCTGATGGCCTCTGCAGAAATTGCATTCCCCCTCTAGCTGATTGCATGTGGAACAGCTGTGGTAACATTCCATAGCCAATTGCATGGAAACACGCTCCAATATCTAGGACCATCATGTTGGTGTTGGCCCTTTTCATTCACTGTGAGCAGGTCATAAATTTGGAGTTTGGCAAACAGCATAACAGATGGTATTGGGATTTACCTCTAACAACATACATTGTGGAAACAGGCCAACAGACAGGAGGGGGATGTGCCAGACATGCTCTTCTGCATTTGGAGTAATGTCAGTTTAACAGGGTGTGTGTGGATATGGCTGGTTAACATGATTTAATACTTGACAGAAATCCAGAAAAAATGCTGACAGTCCTGTACTCAAAAACTTTTATTCGGGAAACCACAACAGTTAAGAGCTTTCATCAGCAACCACAGGCTGACTTAATCAGAAATAAAATTCAAGCTGATCTAAGAAGACAGAGCAATCATCCACAGTATATTATGTCAGCATGTGAAGCACAGCTTTACTTGGCAGAATAAATGTTTGATTAGCGGTTTTATTTCTTTGAGTAAAAACCTCTTCAGATAAAAAACACAACAAACTAATTTATAAATTAGTCAGTTTGTTGTGTGTGTTTTATCTGAAGAGGTTTGCTCTGTCTTCTTACATCAGCTTGAATTTTATTTCTGATGAAGTCAGCCTGTGGTTGGTGATGAAAGCGCTTAACTGTTGTGTTTTCCTGAATAAAAGTTTTTGAGTACAGGACTGTCAGTGTTTTTTTTGGATTTCTGTCAAGTTTTCTGTTGATTCTTGGTTTTATGATTTAATACCTGTCATGACAGTGTTACGTGTTTGAGGAAACTCCCATCTGTTGTGTTATCTGCAGACTGGGCAGTGTGTGGAGCCTTTTATTTCTTGTGTTACTCACAGATCACCTAAGAACTGCAAAGGCATAGTGTGAGGATTGCAGTCAGTACATGGTGACAGTCATGAGAGTTACTGACTTCATATCCCTCATAGGACATATATTACAACAAGCCCTGGTACGACAGTAAATGTATGAGGTTATCACAGCAACATGCCAATATTGGGCCAGTGTTTGTAGCTCCAGCCACAAGTCTGTCAACCTTTGTACATATGTCATGCAGTAGGAGGTGCATATGTTCTGTACACCATTATTTATTGACATCATACCGGATAACAAGCCAGTCAGATATCAGACTGCTAGACATGTTATGTATAGTAGGGGTTGTTTCTGAGGACATAACTTGGGCGTTCTGCAGTTGAGTGTACAGTTCTGGGATCTGTGTACTTATGGAGATTGTCGACAGTATGTGTATTGCACATATGTACCTTGGGCTGTGCACAGACTGTGGTAGATGCCATTGTTCTTGGTCCTGTTCTATCTGATGTTACATGCTGCTCCAGTTTATGGTACCCTATTGGCTCACATGTTCATAGGGCCAGACACACACTTCTCCCATACCACAGACAGGCACTGGACCACACTATGTCATGGCCCATTGTATGTAGGGTTATTGTGTGAGTGGCACATATGAGGATGGTGTTTATTAGTCCATATAATGTTATATTAAGCTTGCGTACCATATGTGGCTGTGGATGTGTTCACATTGGTTGTGGGTATACACTTTCTTACATGTGTCTGTTACTCTGTGCTGTGACATGCATGTAGAGCCTGCTATAATTGCAGGTACATGTGTATTCCAACATACAAAATGTAGTCCAGTGTTGTGGCAGTCTGCCTGTAGCTTGCACAGTGTTCAGGACATGCCTATCAGGCTAGTGTAATTACCCAGTGTGCTATGTCTAGTTATTTGCAAGACATACTGCTGCCAGGCCACCATAACTGTTACGTATTTCTGACAAAGCAGTGGGATACTGTACAGATGTATGCCACTAACTACTGGGTAGTATGTGGCCATGTGACCTGTGCACCACCAGGTATTATGTGTCACAACAGATTGGCGTGTGTGAATGTATAAACTGTGTGGGCATATGTAGTCCAGTATTTACGTGATATACCCATGTACATGACTATTAACATCCACATTGTGAGGCGTAGTCCACATGTCTCACATGAAGGGGATTTGTGTACACCTCTGGACTGACCTAAGAGTGCCAGACTGTCCACATTTATTGGTCATATCTCTGCTGTTGTCCACAGGATCATCACTGTGCTAGCAGTGGTACTGTACTATGATGTCCTTAGGATGTCTGTGAGTAGCCAATGGTGCACATGTCAAAAGCAGATGTGAACTCCCACACACAACATGTCTGTTAAGACAACCGCTGTTACAGTTGCAACAGTCTACATATATACCTGCAATACATACATGACATCCCCTTGCACTATAAGGTTGGGACTACTGGTGCTGAGGTAGGACTCCACTCCATGTTCTGGACATATGGTAAACATATATGTGTGTGTGTGTGTATATATATATATATTTATATATATATATATATATATATATATATATATATATATATATATATATATATATATATAGATATACACATATGCACAGCAATATATGTCTATGCATATACAGATATATACATACATATGCACATATAGTTATGAATATCTACATATATATCAACATAAATAGGTATATCTGATTAGATATGTATGAACATATAGTTATAGCTATCTACATATATATCAACATAAATAGGTATATCTGTACACATAGGATATTCATACATATATATATATATATATATATATATATATATATATATGTGTGTATACAAAGAGATCTACAAATGGCCATATATATGATGCACTATACAGATGTGTAGACATACATATGTATGAATATATATGTGTATGTACATGTAGACATATATCAACATATAGGTTCATAGGTAGGTACTAGGCTATCGGCCCAAGGGCCTACGCAAGCCTAGCCAACAAGGTTCCCTGGCTTACGCCACCCAATCAAGTTATTTTCCTGTGCCACTGATGAGCAGAGACACAGAAGTGATCCCCGGGGTGTATTTCCTATGTCCCATCCACTCATCAAGATTTTTCTTGAAGAGTGCTAATGGAGAACTTTGCTTGACATAGATGGGTAGCCTGTTCCAGAGTATGGGAAGTCTCTGAGATAGGAATCTATCCTGCCAGCATGTCCTGTTTATCGTGGTGACAAGGTTTAGGTCCCTAGAGCGTGTAGCTCGGAGGGATTGGGATTTCTTTAGGTGTAGCATGTCCAACACCTCTGGGTTTGACATAGCTTTATATGTTAGGCAGAGATCACCTCTGAGTAGGCAATATGCTACGGAGTAAAGCTGGGATTTTTTGAGGCGGTCAGTGTAGGGCATTTGTTTGAGTCCAGTAATCCTCTTTGTGAGGTACTTCTGTGGCCTTTCCAGCTGCTGCAGATGTCTTGTGAGGTACATTCCAAAAGGGGCATTGTACTCTATAATGGGTCTAATGAGTGATGAGTAGAGGGTAATGATGACCTCTTTTTTCCTGGATGAGAACCCTTTTATGATGAGGTGTGCCACGTAGAAGGACTTCCTGACTACTGTGGCGATGTGACTATCAAAGGAGAGACTACTGTCCACCTGGGTCCCAAGGTCTCTTATCAAGCATTTGGTGTTAAGTAGATTGCTGCCTATGTGGTAGTTCATGGGTACAGAGTTTTTACCAAAGGGGATGACACTGCACTTTTTGGCATTGAGCTTGAGGCCATGGCTCTGACACTAGGCATCTGTCTCAGAGAGGCTCTTCTGTAGGATGTTCACATCATTTGGGGACTTGACTATGGCTCCTAGTTTGCAGTCATCTGTGAACTTCATTAGCCAGAGGCCTTCTGTGTTAGCCTGTACTTCAGAGAAGTAGATACCAAACAGGAGCGGTCCCAGGATGGAACCCTGTGGTACTCCACTTGTCACTGGTTTGAGGTCAGATTTGGAGTCTGCAACTTTTACAATGTGGGTTCTGTCAGTGAACCAGTTGGAAACCCATCTTGTGACATAGGGATTTATACTTAGTTTAGTGAGTTTAGCTATAATTCCAGAATGAGGGATGGTGTCAAAAGCCTTGGCAAGGTCAAGATAGGCTGTGTGAACCACCTTACCCTCATCCATGGCTTTGGTGACTGCCTCAAAGAAGTCGATCAGGTTCAGGAGGCATGATCTGCCTTTCACAAACCTGAACTGGGTGGGAACCAGAGTTTGGAGGTTACCAATGTCTTTGTTTATGTGTTCCATGATGATACGTTCCATGACTTTGCAGACCAGGCTCGTCAGGCTAATAAGTCTATAGTTCCCGGGATCTGTGGTGGCTCCCCCTTTGTGGAGTGGGATAATTGTTGCTGTGTGCCATTCAGTGGGCACAAAGCCTGATGCGAGGCTATTATTGAACACAGTGCTTAAGTGGGGAGCCAGTTCATTCTGAAGTTCATGTAAAACGCAGCCTGGGATGTTGGCCGGTCCCATGGATGCTGTGTTTTTAGCTTTAGAGAGTGCAGCTTTCACCTGCGTAGTTGTGATTACAGGGACTCTGCATTCTTCCTGTATAGATATGGGCCCTTTAGGGGGTGGGGGGGGGTAAAGTTAGCACTGAACCTATCTGCCAGGATGTTGGCAATATCAGTTGGTTCTGTAATTTCCATGCCTTTGTGCTGTAACTCAGAGCAGATCTGGGTGTTGCCATTGAGATTCTTGACATAGCTATAGAATGCTTTGTGGTTGTCCTTGGAATTAGTGGCAATTTTATTTTTGTAGCTAGCTTTGGATGATCTTATAAGGGATCTCCTCCACTCATAGGATTTTACTCTCTTTTGCAACAGTTTCTTCCTTCAGTTGTACAGTTTGTTTATGGCAGGGGACCACCAGATGTCTTGGTTCTGTTTGGGATAGCACGATCCATGCATTCATGTAGGTGCTTATAGAGTGCAATTGTGTAGGATTCAGGAGTTGTAACTGTATTTTCCATCTGCATGGGTGTCATGAAGTTCACTACTTCTGTCTTAAGAAGCATGAAGTTGGCATTGGAGAAATTTCTTACTGTGGTTTCCTTAATGGGGGATGGGGGTGGGATGTGGATATCAAGGGTGATTAGCTTATGGTCGGATCGGACCAACGAGGAGTTGACTTCAGGTGTGGAACACCGGTCACTCATGTTGGTAATGACTAGGTCTAGGATATTGTTGCCCCTGGTGGGGGTGCAGATAAGTTGATCTAGGGTATTGGAGTTTATGAATTCCAGAAAGTGTGCTAAGGAGTTAGTACATGAGTAGTTTTCCCAGTTAATGGTGGGATAGTTGAAGTCGCCTATTATTAGGGTGTTTGGTTGAACCCTAATATTTTCCAGTACATCAAGAAAAGAGGAGTGGGAATGCTGGGGCATGGTGGGGGATCTGTAGCAAACTATAATTTGGATTGCAGTTTTTCCAAGAGTTAGTTGCACTTGGATAACCTTGGATGCATTATGCTGAGCAACTAGCCTGGAGGTATGGATATCCTTAATGAATATGGACACACCCCCACCTTTGGTGTTTCGGTTCAGGTTAGATGGCAGAAAAGTGTGGTATGAGTTATAGCCTGGTAGTGCAGGGGTGCTCTCTGGAGCCTTGAACCAGGTCTCATTCACTGCACAGATATCGATGTTCTCCATTTTAAGGAGTGCCTCGAGTGAATGCATTTTGAAATTTAGACTTCTAGCATTGAGTAGCATTACCCTCAGTTTTTGCTTGCCTGTTCCTGTTATGGTGGTGAATTTGTTACTTGAACCCTGCCTAAAAAAGGCACTATAGGGGCAGCAACAGCCTTAGCCAGTATCTGGAATCCTAGGGGCAACATGTGCAGGCCATCTGTGGCAAAGCATCGTGGTCTGTCGACCATGTCATCCCAAGCAGACAGATACTGGATCCCCTTTGAATGACACCAGAAGCTTAGCCAATTGTTGAAATCAATCATTTTGTCCTTGTACTGCAGTATCATTCTGGGTGATGGCAGAATGCTACTCAGGGCTAGGGTCATACCTGCCTGGGCTACAAGATCCCAGAGCTCTTCCATGTCTTTTTTCATTGAGTCCAGGGAGGTATGTCTCAGGTCATTCACACCAACATGGACAATGACAGAGTCATATTTGTGCTTGTTGTGGAGTGACCTAAGTGCGTGGGTTATGTGGCGGATCCTGGCACCCGACAGGCAGCTGACAGTAACCTTCTCCTTGTTTAGCATGGTGAACGGGACATCAGTGTGCCTGACTATAGAGTCACCTATGACTAGTGTGTTGGGTATGTTGTTTTGCCTTATTGGCTGTGTTTGAGTGGCACACTGAATCTGTGGGCTATGTATATGTATATATCCATATTCCTGTCATGTGTAAATATCACGGTTGTGTATACCTTCCCAGATGTATCTTACCGTATGTATCTGATATGTGTATATTTAGATTCAACAAAATATGTGATGCAAGAATAATATCAATAACAAATACTACACAATTGTGGAAGTCAAAGCAATTGTTCAGTGCTATTCAATATGTGTAGTGACAGATTTACTGGAAAAACAACAACAGTCTTCACAGCTGTCATGGCATAGTGGTTAACTGCTGTGACTATAGTGTACAGGATCATGTGTTCAATACTTGCAAGGGCTGTTGATTTTGTTGCTGGGCAGAACAAAGGCTGCTGAATACAGAGTGGTTAAGGCAGTTTTGAGCAGCTTTAAGCGCATTTGCACAAGTTTGCACAAAGCTAAGCAGTGCTAAACTATGGTTAAACATACGGCCGCTTACACCATGTAGGCGTTGCTTACCAGTGCACAAATCTGCTTAGCTGTTAAATTGCAGCAATGCTGACACCTGCTAAGCATGGCTCAGTCCTGGTAACCAGTGATCACATCCCTGTCTGATAACATAGCAGGGTAATGACATCTGTAATAAGTGTATGTAATGCCATGCACAATACATGTGTCTATGTGCTTTCATTACAGTAGCAAGGGGTGTGAGTGTTATGTCTGGGGCACACAAGTATATAAGACCTGTACTGCACTGTTATCCATGTGAATGTGTTACATACAAGGGTATTAACCCAGGTCATGTGCTGTCACACTGGCATGTAGTGTATCATGATGGTACTACTGTTGACAATCAGTGTATTCCACTTACTACCTGCATGCAGCATGCTGTATAGTACTTTCATTTACCACTGTCATGGCAACCCACTACTATAAATCCCCACATCATGTGGGTGTGGTCCCTTTACCTTTCTTGTATGGTGGGCATCCTTCCTGTGTGTGGGCAGCAGTGTTGCAAACAGCAGGTAGCAATACCTCTTACAAGAGAACTTGCACACTCAGGCCAGCTACATATTTGTATGAGGTTCCAGAACTACAAACAGAGTGTGAGTAGTGTTGGTGTATGCATTGTATAGCACCAGTGTTGCAGGGTTTGTGTGTACATACTAGTTTAACATGGACTGCAGTATGTCTGCATAGCTCTCAACTGTGTGCCCAACACACAGGTCTTGTGTCACTCATATTACTGGCAGTGTGTGTGTTGCTTGCTATTAGTACATGGCTACATCCATTTGTGTTTCTGACTTCATATTCCTGACTAAGGGTATGTTGCAGACTATCTTGTAACACCAGCAACTTGCTTAGTGTATGACAACACTATTTCTCATATGGGCCTGTGATTCAGCCTCTGTCCTCCACCTACATACCACGCTTTGTCCATTTGACATGCAGTCAGGGGTTGTTATGTAGTGGCCTGTGAGTATGTCATGCTGCCATTAGGTTCATAGATTCATAGGTAGGTACTAGACTATCTGCCCAAAGGCATTTATAAGCCTAGCCAGAATGTGTTGGCTTTCGCCGCCCCCTTAGATTAGTTCCCTGTGCCTCTGTCCAGCAGAGCCACTGAATTGATCCCTGGGGTAAACCTTTGGTTTCTCATCCACTCGTCAAGGTTTCTCTTGAAGAGTGTTAGCAAGAAGCTCTGCCTAAGGTAGATTGGAATCTTGTTCCAAAGCATGGGAAGTCTCTGTGACAGGAATCTATCCCTCCAGCATGTCCTATTTATTGTTGTAGTGAGGTTTAGATCCCTAGAGCATGTGGCACAAGGGGATAAGCTTTTCTTTAGGTGGAGCATGTCGATCAGTTCTGGGTTGGACATGGTCTTGTATGTCAGGCAGAGATCACCTCTGAGTAGGTGGTATGCAACCGAGTACAGCTAGAGTTTCTTCAGTCGAGCTGCATAGGGCATCTGTTTGAGGCCAATGATCCTCTTGATGATGTACTTCTGTGGTCTTTCCAGCTGTTGCAGGTGTCTTGTAAGATACATCCAAAATGGGACATTGTACTCTATGATGGGTCTGATGAGCGATGAGTAGAGGGGCACAATGACCTCTTTTGATCTGGATGCAAACCCTTTTGTGATAAGGTGTGCCACGTAGAAGGATTTTCTAACCACTTTGGCAATGTGATTATCAAAGGAGAGTTTACTATCTACTTGGGTCCCCAGATCCCTTATTACGTCTTCCATATTTAGGGGGCTACTACCTATGTGGTAGTGTGTGGGTACTATGTTTTTTCCAAAGGGGATGACTATGCACTTTTTGGCATTTAGCTTGAGGCCATGATTTTGACACAAGGTGTCCGTCTCAGTGAGACCCTTTTGGAGGATGTCTGTGTCAGCTGGAGAGTCATAGCCCCTAGTTTGCAGTCATCTGTGAACTTGGTCAGCCATATTCCTCCTATGCTTGCCTGTACCTCTGAGAAGTATATGCCGAACAGGAGGGGTCCTAGGATTGAGCCCAGGGGAATGCCACTTGTAAATGGTTTAGAGTCAGACCTATCTTCTGCAGCTCTTACCATGTGGGTTCTGTCCGTGAGCCAGTTGGCAACCCATCTTGTGATGTAGGGGCTTATGTTCAGGCTGGTGAGCTTGTCTATAATACCAAAATGGGGAATGGTGTCAAAGGCCTTTGCGAGGTCTAGGTAGGCTGTGTGTACCACCTTTCCCTTGTCTATAGCTTTGGTAACGGTCTCAAAAAAGTCCACCAGGTTTAGGAGGCATGATCTGCCCTTAACAAAGCCAAACTTGGTAGGGTCCAGTGTTTGGAGGTTCCCAATGTCTCTGTTAATGAGTTCCATGATGATGTGCTCCATAGCCTTGCAGACCAAGCTAGTCAGGCTTATAGGGTGATAGTTCCCGGGGTCTGTTGTGGCTCCACCTTTGTGGAGCAGAAAAACCATTGTTGTGCTCCACTCTATGGTTACGTAACCTGTGTAGAGGCTGAGTTTGAATAGTGTGTTTTGGAGAGAGGTTAGTTCATCTTTGCACTCCTGTAGGATGCAGCCTGGGACACCGTCCGGTCCCATTGATGCTGTGTTTTTGGCTTTGGAGAGGGCTGTTTTAACTTGAGTGCCTGTGATTTACGGAGCTCTACATTCTTCTGGTATGGTTATGGGTCCTTTTGGGGGTGAGAGGGGGGGGGGTGAACTTTGCTTTGAACCTGTCTGCCAGGATGTTGTCAATATCGGTCGGTTCAGTGTATTTTGTACCATTCTGAACTAACTCAGAGCAAATCTGAGCATTGCCACTTAGATTCCTTACATAGCTAAAGAATGCCTTGTGGTTATCTTTGGAGTCCTTGGCAATTTTTCTTTCGAAACTCGCCTTGGATGATTTTATGAGGGATCGTAGTTTCTTGCTAATACTGATCAGGAATGTATTCCCTTCTTGGGATTTTACTCTTTTCTGTACTAGATTTCTCCTTCTGTTGTATAGCTTATTTAGGACAGGAGTCCACCAGACTGGTTTCCTTTTCTTGGAGGAGTGAGTTTTGGTTTTGCTTGGGATAGCACGATCCATGCATTCTTGTAGGTGCCCGTAGAATGCATTTGTAAAGGATTTTGCAGCTTGGACAATGTTACCCTTTAGCATGGGGGCTTTGAAACTTTCCACCTCGGTCTTAAGTAACGTGAAGTTTGCTTCTGAAAAGTTTTTCATTGTGGTTTCCTTGTCCAGAGGTGGGGGTGGAATGCGGATATCCAAAGTGATTTGTTTATGGTCAGATCTAACAGTGAGGGGTTGACCTCTGGTGTGGAGCACCTGTTGCCCATGTTGGTGATGACCAGGTCCAATATGTTGTCACTTCTGGTGGGAGTGTTGACCATTTGTTCCAGGGCATTTGAGTTTATAAATTCTAGGAAATGTTGGGCAAGGGAGTTAGTACTTTAGTAGTTCTCCCAATTAATGTTTGGGTAATTGAAATCACCCAATATTAGGGTGTTTGGTAGGAACTTTATAATTCCCAGTGTTTCCAGAAATGCAGAATGGGGGTCCTGGCACACGGTGTGTGATCTGTAGCAAGCTAAAATTTGAATTGCAGGTTTGCCCATTGTTAGTTGCATGTGGATGATCTCTGAAGCATCGTGCTGTGCCACTAACCTGGAGGTGTGGGTATCCTTGAGGAATATGGATACATTTCCACCTTTTGTATTTCGGTCTGGATTCTGTGGCAAAATTGTATAGTATGAGTTGTAGCCTGGTAATGCTGGGGTGCTTTCTGGACCCTTAAACCAGGTTTTTGTTACTGCACATATATTGATTTTCCTCATGCTGAGGAGTGCCTCGAGTGCATGCATTTTCAGGTTTAGACTTCTGGCATTGAGTAGCATTACCCTAAGTTTTTTGTTACTTGTGCTATTTATGGCGGTGGGTTTGTCTTTTGAGCCTTGCCTAAAAATGGCACTATGGGGGTGGCAAGAGCCTTGGCCAGTATTCGAAAGCCTAAGGGTGACAGGTGCAAGCTGCCTCTAGCGAAGTAGCGTGGCTTGTCGAGCATGTCATCCCAGGCGGACAGACACTGGATCCCCTCTGAATGACACAAGAAACGTAGCCAATTGTTGAAATTGATAATTATTTCTTAATACTGTGGTATCATTCTTGGTGAGGGCAGGATGCTACTCAGGTTCAGGGTCATACCGGCCTGGGCTACAAGATCAGAGAGCTCTTCCATGTCTCTTTTCATGTAGTCCAGGGATGTAAGGTTGAATAGAGAGCCTTGTCCTTCTGTACAGTATAGGAGGGTCTAGTGCTAGGGTTGTAAGTGCTTGCTATGAGTTTTGAGCAAGTGCTGGGCTGAGAAATGAATGGCTTGAGTGCTTAAGTTGAAAGTCTGTCTAGTTCCAAGGGAAAAATTGAAAAGGAGACTTTGTGGAGCCAGGAATAGTTATACCCTAGGTAACTGGCGTTGCCTGGCATGCAAAACCGGGCAAATGTAGTATTTATAGCAGGGAAATGAAAGAGATTGAAATTAGCCCAAAATGGCCAATAAACTACTATTTTATGGGCTGAAACCATTCCTCCATGGACAGATAGGCTGCTCAAAGCTCCCCTCTCTCACAGGTGAACAGAGAAACTTCTTTCTATCCAGGTAAGGTATGGGCAAACACTGCCATCATTCCACTGCTGTTGTGGCCCCCACACATACTGTGGGGTTGGGTCCATATATGTGTGGGCTTCATCTGTACAATACATGTGTGCCCTTACACTGACCTCTGGACTGCAGATGTAACAGTGGTATATGCCCCTGTATGTCAGTCAATGGGGAAGGGATGCAACATAAATAAACTATGCTGTTACAACATGTGAGGGGTATCAGGGGTAAGCTGCCTTAGGGTATCTGGATGTACATTACCATACAATTCACCTTTGGTAAATGCAGGCCTACTGCTTCCTGTAATATAGACTTTTATGTTTGCCAGAGTGATTGTGATGGTTTAATTTATGCCTTGTTTTGTAATATATGCATCCCGTTGTGTCAACTGAAGTCTTTACCACCTAGGGATTGTGTACAGAGTGTAGATAGAGGCTGCTGGACTATACATCTGCATTACTTACTGTTGATTGATTGTTACCCTGTGGCCCAGTCTGTCTTTACTGTTGTACTACTTGATGGCCTTGGTCTGGACAGCAACTTATGTTATACTTTCCAGAATACTGTATTAATTGATCTGTTTGAGCATTGCATTAGTCTGTTTATATGTATTTCAGAGTCTAAACAGCTATATGACATGGCATATACAACTGTAATAGTACACAAATAAAGCTTTCTCATGTATGCAAACCTGTGTGTGGTGTTATATCCTTTGATCTATCTGTGGGTATATGTTTCAGGCAATAGTTGTCTTTTGTATGGGTGACTCATACAGTGTCCAGTTGGTAAGGTAGCAACTGTAGGCATACTGGCTGTTCTGTATGGTGTGCACCCTCTAAATATGTATCTTCCTATACATATCTGTGTATGTGTAGTTACATATATATATATATATATATATATATATATATATATATATATATATATATATACACACACACACACACACACACACATATATGTATGTATATATATATATATATATATATATATATATATATATATATATATATATATATATATATATACACACACACACACACACACACATATATGTATGTATATATATATATATATATATATATATATATATATGCATATATATATGTGTGTGTGTGTGTGTATGTATCTTAGGAATGTTTATTGCTTCCACATTGTACATTCCCTATGGTAGCCAGACTGTACTGCATGATATGTTATTGATACCGGCCTAAAATCATACAGGTGAGATGGATTACTGTTTTGTGCCCATGTTGTGTCGGGTCCTGGTTATGGGACTTGCAACAGTTGGTATTGTATTGCAGGCCAGACTTGTTTGGCTGTGGGGGGGACTAATAATAATACATACAAGATGTATGTAGCTTGGGCCCCCTCACCCCCATTAACAGTGCCTGTGGTCATATATGTATTTGTTATGTTCTCTTTTATATCTATAGATATATATCTGTATATATATACACACACACACACACACACACACACACACACACACACACACACACACACACACACACACACATATATATATATATATATATTTTTATATATATATATATATATATATATATATACATATATACATATATATATATATATATATATATATATATATATATATGTAGACATTTATATATATATATATATATATATATACACAGATATATAGATATGTATATATCTATTTAGATATAAATATATATATTCACACACACATACATCTACATGTTTAAATACATTTCCTGCACTGTTGAATGCCAGTGCTGGATGATATGTTTGTGAAAACATCAGGGTTATGTATATCTGACATGACTTAGTGGTAAATCACTTAGGCTATGGTGTGCAGGGTTCTGGGCTTGAGCCTTGCAGAGGCTGTTTATTTTGTTGCTGGGCAGAACAAGGGCCATTGGATACAGAGTGATTAAGGCACTTTTAAGCAGTTGTGAACGGGTTTGCATGGATTTGAGCGGAGGTAAGCACTGCTAACCTCCAGTTACAGTTTCTTATACTCAGTTAACTTCTAAATTGCTTAACCTGTGTAGGCATTGCTTACCCCACACAAACAGGCTTAAACCCGCTGACTGCTGCTTAAAAGTGCTTACTCCCATTTACCCTTGCACTAATTTCTTTAAAAGAAATGAAAAAGGTTTGATAGGAAAGTGGTGAGAAAGGAGCACAAAGAGGAAAAGACAGTAGGGAAAATAGCTAGGGATGTGCAGAAAGGGTGTAGAGAAGGTCCATATCTGCCCATTTCTCCTACAGGAACAGCTGTGCATATAAACTGAATTTGGAGATAGATTTGGACACTCATAACCCTGAGAGAAGGGTGAGGACAACAATAATATTTTGTTAAGCCAATTAGACCAGATTACATGTGTCCAGTGGACATGTGTGCAAAATGGACAGCTATGTATGGGGCAAGATTATTTTTGGGAACAGACTGCCTTTTTTTTCAGGTGAGAGTCGGATATTGGCGAGGGATAGTAGGTATATTTGGGGAAGTAGGTTGGGTAGGTTAACAGACAAGACAAACAAGATGCATACAGGGCCGGTATATGACACATGTGGGGAGTAAACAACTTGATAGGGAGGGGTGTTGGGAAATTGGAAGCCCATGAGCCTCTTAGTAGAAACAGTGGGACTGAGGTCCCCACCCATGGGCAGTCACCACTGCACCTTCACAGCCCCGATGGTGGCTGTGCTGCAGCTGAGTAGGAGAGCCAGGATGACCCTCTAGTTGTGACACATGGCCCTCAAGCTGGCATAGCAGATCTCCGACCTCCCTGTAGAGCTTGCTATGTTTTACTTCCCGGACCTGGCGACGGGTGACAGGGGGGTGAGCCCTATCCCCTGAGGTGGTTCCACCTGAAGGTGGTGCAGGACCAACAGACTAGGAGGTCCTGGGTTAGGCCCCAGACATGCTGGTGTCCAGTGCCATGGCCAGCTGAGGTGGGACAGGTGGATCCGCCGGGTCCCGCATTCCCATACGTGCTATGGTGTTTAGGTTTTAGAAAAATATGTGGGTTAGTAATAGTCAACACATTCCAAGATTAGGTATAATAGCATGCATAGATGTTCCCATTAACCCAAAGACCAGATATGGCACAGTTGCATAGCAAACAGAACACAAGCATATATGGGACCACAGAATTCATTACAACAGCATGCAGGTACATTGATGGCAGCATGCCACCAATGTGGGAGTATTTCAACATAGCACGTGCATAGAAACATATTTAAATAATTATCAAACAATAAGACATATGTCCCAACATTAGAGTAAAGTCAGCACATTGAGTTGTGTATTTAGTTTATTGCTGTAGATATGGTGCGGGGGAGAAAGATGTCAAGTTAACAACTAGTATATTCCTGTAGTTTGCATTACTTTCCTAGTCAGTGCTGTGATCTGTACCTTAGAAGTATTAGTACACTACCCTATTGCCTTAGTTTGGACAGTGGTATGGTTCTCGACAACTATATACATGAACTGGCTTCACCTGCGGTATACACCTCTTACCTGGTATACCTGTGGAGGTATTGTTTGTTAACACTACCTGTTTCTACACATATTCCCAGATTCCAGGTTGATGTTATGCACATACCTGTCCATCTCTTTTTGCACACACTCTGGGTATGTTTTCACCACATGCAGGTGAACCGGGACATATTTCCACTATTACCCTCTTAAACCTTTAGTGACTTGTACAATGACAGGTTTGTTTTATTTGACATTTTCCAAATATGTACAGGTCTGACAGTAAGTTATGTGTAACTGATTTATTACTGTTTCGGCATTTTCTGTGTGTTTCTATCTAAAAACAAAAAAAAACAAAAATAAATCCTTGTTTTCCCGCCTCTCCTCGACTAGTTTAGACCAGTTTACAGGCATTGCTGTATTCTGGGCTGTGGTGTAGTTTCTGTGTTGTCCATTACCTTACTTGGATAGAAGGAAGTTTCTTTGCTCACCAGTGGGAGTGGGGAGCCTTGAGCAGCCTACCTGTCCCTGCAGGAAGTGACCTCAGCACAAGAGCTGTAGTAATTGGTTGTTTTGGACCATTTCTAGCTCTTTTGAAGTTCCCTGTTTAAAATCCACATTTGCACGGCTTTGCGCAGTTGTGCACATAGCGCAGCACTGGTTAAAGAATGTTAAACGTCTTCTGGCTCCGGCAAGTCTGCTCTTCAAATTTTCCCTTAAGGAAGCTCTACTCTTAGTATAATCAGACTACTCACTATATTATAAGCCTAGCACTTGTTCTCAAAACTTCTCTACTAAGTAAGCACTCTCGTACTAAGTAAGCACTACATCCACCTACCACCCCTGTGAATATCCACTTCCCTTAAAGGCACAGCACTCCCTTATACTGTTCTAGCATGTCGAGTGGTAGATTACTGGCGTCCTCTCCATTTCAGCTGGTTAATTTGGGCATCTTGAGACAATGCTACAATTGTCTCATGTACACAGACAAACCTCTCCTCCTCCCAACAAACACAAATACATGTGAGAGATGCAACTATATAGCCAAACTGGAGGCTGAACTCTCTCAACTCAGGGCTGGCATGACCAGTCAGGAGGAGATGGTAACCACACACACAACAAACCCAGTCCCACATAGACCTACCACAACTGCAAACCAAACACATAAAACACAAAGACATACTCGGAGGCTCTAATAAAAAACTTACCAAAACAACAGAGGCTCCCAAAGCAGACATCCAAAAATCCACCACCTCAAAACAAAACACATGCAACACATACTTCAATAAATCAGTGTGTCAATCAATCACAGCCCTTAAGGCCAAACACCATGCCTGATACACTAGTAATAGGTGTCTCTATAGTCAGACACACTGATGTCCTGCTTACCAGGCTGAACAAGGAGAGGGTGACTGTGAGCTGCCTATCGGGAGCTAGGATCCACCACATAACACACGCACTCAGGTCACTCCAAAGCAAGTACAAATATGACTCCGTCATTGTCCATGCTGGAGTGAATGACCTGAGACGTACCTCCCTGGACTACATAAAAAGAGACATAGAGGAGCTCTCTGATTATGTAGCCCAGGTTGGTATGACCCTGACCCTGAGCAGCATCTTGCCCTCACCAAGAATGATGCCACAATACAAAGACAAGATGATCAGCTTTAATAATTGGCTCAAGTACTGATGTCATTCTAAGGGGATCCAATGTCTGTCTGCCTAGGATGACATGTTGGACAAGCCATGCTGCTTCGCAAGGGACGGTTTGCACCTGTCACCATTGGGCTTCTGGATATTGACTTTTAGGCAAGGCTCAAAAGACAAACCCACCTCTTTAGAAAACAAAAATGGAAAACAACTAAGGGTAATGCTGCTCAACGCCAGAAGTCTAAATCTCAAGATGCAGGCACTCGATGCACTCCTCAGTATGGAGAACATCGACGTCTGTGCAGTAACTGAAACCTGGTTCAAGGCTCCTGAAAGCACCCCAGTGCTACCAGGCTATACATCGTATCATGCTTTTCGGCCCCAAAACCTGGGCCAAACCACAAAGGGAGGGGGAGTGTCCATATTCATCAAGGACATCCACACCTCCAGGTTAGTAGCAACACATGAAGCATCAGAGACCCTACAGGTGCAACTAACCATATGCAAAACTGCTATACAACTGGTAGCATGTTACAGACAACCCTCCCAATCTCAGGAACCCCACTCAGCCTTCCTGAAGACGTTGGAGGATATGACTGTATCACAAAATACCATCATACTGGGAGACTTCAACTACCCAAATATATACTGGGTACATTATTCTAGCCCTAACACCCTAGCCCAAAGGTTCCTGGAATTCATAAATTCAAATACACTGGAACAACTAGTCACCTCTCCCACTAGGGGAGATAATATACTAGACCTGATCATCACAAACATGGGGACAAAACGCTCCACACCGGAGGTATACCCCTCACTAGTGAGATCTGACCACAAACTAATCACCCTGGATATACATATCCCACCTCCACCCCCAGCACAAAAGACCACAGTGAAAAACTTCTCAAAAGCAGACTTCACTCTTTTTAAGACCGAGATGGTATCCTTTAAGCCCACTGGGCCAGTGGATACCACATCCCACAATGCCGAATCCTTCACAAATGCTTTCTATGGACATCTCCAAGAATGCATGGATCACGCAATCCCAAATAAATCCAAGTCCCTCTCCACCAAAGGCAAGCGTCCTGTCTGGTGGACCTCAGCCATTAACAAATTGTATAACAAAAGAAGGAAGCTACTGCATGACAGAGCAAAATCCCATAAAGGGAAGACATCTCTGATCAACAGTAGCAGAAAACTATGTTCTCTCATAAAAACATCCAAGGCCAACTTTGAGAGAAAAATCGCTAAGGACACTAAAGATAACCAAAAAGCCTTTTTCGGCTATGTTAGAAACCTGGGCGGAAACCCTCAGATATGCTCAGAGTTAGTTCACAACAACAAAAAATACACTGAACCCAAAGATATTGCCAACATTCTGGCTGACAGGTTCAGTGCAAATTTCTCCCCTCCCTCACCCCCAAAAGAAGAAATACTTACCCCAGCTGAATGTAATCTCCCTGTCATCTCAGATGTCCAAGTGAGAACTGCCCTCAACAAAGCTAAACACACAGCATCAATGGGACCTGACGGTATCCCGGGTTGTGTGCTACGTGAATTCCAAGAGGAGCTAAACCCGCACATAAAAATGCTATTTAACCTTAGCCTTACTACAGGATATGTACCTGAACACTGGCATACAGCAGCAGTGGTCCCATTCCACAAAGGGGGTACCTCTACAGACCCTGGGAACTACCGCCCCATAAGCTTAACCAGCCTGGTCTGCAAAGCTATGGAAAGAATCATTATGGAACTCATAAACAGAGACATTGGGGACCTACAGACACTTGACCCCACCCAGTTCGGCTTTGTAAAGGGCAGATCCTGCCTTTTGAACCTGGTTGACTTTTTTGAAACAGTCACTAGAGCCATTGATGAGGGCAAAGCAGTCCATACAGCCTACCTGGACTTGGCTAAGGCCTTCGACACCATACCCCACTCAGGCATCATAGATAAACTCAACAGCTTAAATGTAAACCCTTATGTCACTAGATGGGTTGCAAACTGGCTAAAGGACAGAACCCATAAAATTAAAATCACTGGAGCAATGTCAGACTCAAAGCCAGTCACAAGTGGTGTCCCACAGGGATCTGTCCCTGGACCCCTCTTGTTCGGCATTTATTTCTCAAATGTTAAAGCAAACATGGGAGGGTTGTGGCTGAAAAAGTTCACAGATGACTGCAAACTAGGCG
This sequence comes from Protopterus annectens, assembly GCF_019279795.1. Taxonomy (NCBI): domain Eukaryota; kingdom Metazoa; phylum Chordata; order Ceratodontiformes; family Protopteridae; genus Protopterus; species Protopterus annectens. Next base: position 1,504,001,679 of record NC_056726.1, read on the forward strand.
CCATAGTCGATACACCAGCGGACACATACATCCTACAAAAAGGCTTCACAGAAATGGACAACTGGTGCCGGAGTCATGGCCTTAAACTAAATGCCAAAAAATGTATAGTCATCCCCTTTGGGAAAAACAAAGTACCCACAAATTATCACACAGACAGAAACCCACTGAGTACGGAAAAAGTAATCAGAGACCTAGGGACCCAAGTCGACAGCGACCTCTCATTTGATACCCACGTTGCCAAAGTGGTTAGAAAAACATTCGACCTTGCACACCTTATCATGAAGGGATTCACATCCAGATCCAAGGATGTAATTGTACCCCTATACTCCTCCCTCATCAGACCCATGATTGAGTACAATGCCCCATTTGGTATGTACCTCACCCAGCATTTGCAACAGCTGGAGAGACCACAAAAGTACCTCACCAAGAGGATCAAGGGTCTCCAACATATGTCTTATTCTGCCAGACTAAAGAAACTCCAGCTCTATTCAGTAGCATACCGCCTGCTCAGAGGTGATCTCTGCCTGACGTACAAGGCCATGTCCAATCAGGAATTGATGGACATGCTCCACCTCAAAAAATCCAAATCCATCAGAACCACGAGAGCTAAAGACTTAAACCTCGGTACAAGTATGAATAGGACATGCTGGAGGGATAGATTCATAACCCAGAGGCTTCCCATGCTCTGGAACAAGATCCCAGTTCATGTTAGGCAGAGCCCCTCACTGACTCTCTTCAAGAGAAATCTTGATGAATGGATGGGAGATCGTAAGTTTACCCTAGGGGTCACATCTGTGTCACTACTAGACAGGGGCACAGTACACTAATTCTATTATATACGGGGACCTTCATTGTGTCACTACTAGACAGAGGCACAGCATTCTAAATCTATTCTGTGCATTTTTGTACCATTTCATGGGGTGGCAAAAGCCACATCACTATGGCTAGGCTTACAAATGCCCCAGGGCAGATAGCCTAGTACTAAACTATGAAACTATATGACATGACATGCTGCCTACATGTCAGAAATTGGCACACTGATATGGCAGGGGACAGGGTAACAGGCAGCAGATATGGGCCAAATAACTGGACATTCTGAACATTTCTGTACAGTTGTGTGGTATTATTCAGCATACAACTTACTACCATTCCCAGGATTCGAACCATGGCTGTGTCTGCCAAAATTATAACATTGTCCATCACAGTTGAATGTGCTATATAGGTATTGCTGTGCATCTCTTGTCTGATTTCTGTCTATAAGTTCAAAGTTTATAGTTTCGTACTAGGCTAACTGCCTTTGTGGGCCATTTTAAGCCTAGCTAATTTCCCCAACTGAGAATCAAACCCTGCACCTTGTGCTTGTAAGGTAAACACCTTCACCATCATGCCAACCTCCCACTCCCTGTGGTTTTACATTCTGGTCTTGTAATTGCAACACTCTTATACAGGATTTCCTAGACAGTTTTATTATGTAGTACAGTGTGGGTGACAGTGATGAGTAATACTTTATTATTCTGAGCAACTGCAACACTAACAATGCCATACAATACCAGTACCAGTACAGGATATCAATCTTTTATTTATAGGCACAGTGTTCATATTTGACAGACCTGTGGGAGCAATATTTGTTAGCACTACCTGCATGTTGCCGCAGAATATATCAGTTTCCACATTAGTATTATGCACATACGTCTCACTCTTTTACTGTACACACTTTGGTCACAGCTTGACAACATGGGGGTGGAGATGGGACATACTTTGCTACATACATAACATTTTGGGGGGTTGCTGACGGATTTGTTGTTACAGATGTATGACAATCATTTGTATGTCTTGTTTGCTGCCTAAACATCTGGGATCATCCCACTGGTTTGCCAGGGAGACAGGGTGACAGGCAGCAGCTATGGGCTGATTTACTGGATATTCTGAACATTTCTGTACACTTGTAGGGTATGATTCTCCATACAGCCTACTACCACTCCCAGGATTCAAACCATGGATGTGTGTGCAAAAAAATACAACAGTTCATGTCACAGTTGAGTGTGCTATTTGGATTTTGTTGTGTGTGCTTTCAGTGTTTTCTGTCTCTCTCAGTTGTACTATTTGACCTCCTGGGATTACAACAGTCATATACAGACATTCCTACACAATTTTCTTATGTAGCACAGTGTGGATAACAGTGCTTACTACAACAGTACTATTAAGTGATTGCAACTCTATATTACCATATGATACCAGAGTGAACACATGCAGTCTAGCAGTTAGACCTTAATTGTCAGGCTATTATGCTTTTATTTACATACAATCTATATGAGAATCTTCTTGCCCAATTCTCTGATGTATGCAGTCCATGCCTTAAACAATACGGGTTTTATACAGGCAATTAACTTACTACTACAAAGAAGTCATAAAAATCCACAAAGAAATGGTGAAGCAACCAAGGCACAGAATGTCCTAGTTTAAACACAGTCCAAGAATAAGTAAAAGGTAGGTAAAATCCAAGGTAAATTTATTCACTCAGGTAAGCGCTTTCATGATACACATATCACTTCTTCAGACCTTCAAACAAACACTTCCTACTCAACTCTATTTAAACAGTATTCAAACCAATCAAATCAAACCAATTAATGCTTGAAGTAATTAGCACTTAAAGTAAAACCAGTCATTCTACAATATATACAAAGTCATACTGGAAAACATTTCAAGTATAGATATGTAATAAATATTGTAACATAAAATGCATTAGTTAAAAATGAATTAGTTAAAAATGATTAAAATATATATTTAATATGTTTATCTGTCTGTCATTAAAATAATTTAATTTCATTTGAACAACCTTCTATTCTTCAAAACTGGTTTCAAGGGTATTCTATCATTAAGGCCCTTTCCTTTATTAGCTCTTAATCTGATAATCCACCTAGTTTCAGACCAGTTACGTCCTGACACTATAGGTCTTAAAGGAGGTTGATATACATCCTTATGGATTTTCGGCAGACCATGTATGCTAGGCACTAGAGGTTCTTTTACCTTAAAGTAATCATATAGCTCATTTGAGATGGTATTATCTAATAATCAATCATATAGTATCCCATCCAGTCATGATAACATCCCCTCCATATCAGCTTGGCTCATATTTTCATACACAGAGGTATCATGTAGCATTTCATACATCGCTGTGTCACAATACATTTTATCCATTAAAACTACAGGGCCACCTTTATCTGCTTGCTTAATGATAACATTTTTGTCAGACTGTAATTGTTTTAAAGCATTCCATTCATCCCTGCTAAAACTGGGGAAAGTTTTAGTTCTGTTCTTATCATTCACATTTTCAAATATTTCATTTTCACAAATGTTAATAAAAACATCAATACGTAGATGGCTGGGTGGAATAAATAAACTAGGTTTCTTATATACATTAACATCTTTAGGCTCACCACCCTGATTTTTAAAAAGCATTTTTAGCAAAACATTCCTACCAAAATATGCAAATCTAAAATGGTATCAGTTACCTCAGTCCGTTGTGATGGAATAAAAGAAAGTCCCCTTTCCAATACATTTTGTTCATGCTCAGTCAGATTCCTTGAGGAAATATTTAAAACTATACTTCCTTTCTCCATGCCTTCTTGGATACACCCAGGGCTGGAGGGCTTGTAGGTATTTTCCTTTTGTTGCAGTTCATGCTGTACGACCTGCCTCTCTGTAATTGTCTCTCTGAAGTATTCAGTTTTATTGGAAACGTGTGAAAAACCTGTTTTGATGTACCTTCTTGTCCATCATTTTGTATTCCTGATGTGGCTTTCTTTTGTTGCACTTCCTCGGTGGACTCCAGCCTTCGCCTCTCTTCCACTTTTTCACTCGAGTGAACAAAAGTTGTTGACACTTGCTCGGTGGATTCCAGCCTTCACTTCCCTTCCGTTCCTCCATTTAAATGAGCTGTTGAAGTCATCGCTAAAGGAACGCTAATAGTTGGAGGAGCGTTAGATTTAGTCCTCGCTCCTAAATTCCTCTCCTCTTCAAAACTCTCTATAGTGATGTCATCTCGTTGTTTAGCGTGCCCCCCCCCCCTCATTGTTTAAGGTTGTACCTTCTTTAATATGATCATAATTACTATTTTTGGGCCATATAAAGATGTGCCCTTCCTTAAAATCTCTTTTGTCCCTTTCAAGTTTGTGAAATTTCTGTCGTAGCAGTCTACATTCAAAAACTGCTACAGATTCAGCTATTGAAGCACAATTCTCATCCACTAATTTATGTGTATATGAAGCAAATAATGATTCCTGTTCAGAAATTACATTGGCCCTTATTTCTTCCTCTTCTTTAACAGAGGATTCCAATAATAGGCGAATATAGTTAAAGTTCAGTTCTAAATTGAGCTGCTGCCATTTACTTAACAGCTCAGGTTGCCTTTCCCCTTGATTTGGCATTTTCAGGACTCTAAGTCCTCTGGGAATGACATGATTTTTCAAACATGCTTCAAAATAACATCTCTGTGTATATAGCTTCTTAAACTTGTACAGGCCATCCTCTAGTCTATGTGTTGCCCTCAAAAAGGCAGCATAGTCTATTTCTTCATGTTCTATACCATTTCCATCAAACAAAGTCTCATTAAATAGCAAAGGATTACCTTTTTTGTTTAGCAGTTCATGTAGTTTATACAATGCTTTCTTTGGTATTCCAGTTTCCACATCTGGAGAATAATCAAGTTCTATCTCAGGCGCAACAGTTACAGTTATACATTCTTCAGCCATTGTTCCCAACTGTAACCAAAAGATAAAAGTCTGACAGACTGACAGACAGCTAAGATTTAGAATCAGGGAACACTTATTAAATATTAGGAATGGTGTTGCCACTAATGCGTTAGCCAAACATGTGTCCTCTGAAGGCAAAGACCGTAATTTTATGTTCTCAGTTATTGAGAGAATTATTCCTAATGAGAGAGGTGGTGATATAAGGAACCATACAGAGACCTCTGAAACTAGGTGGATTATCAGATTAAGAGCTAATAAAGGAAAGGGCCTTAATGATAGAATACCCTTGAAACCAGTTTTGAAGAATAGGAGGTTGTTCAAATGAAATTAAATTATTTTAATGAAAGACATATTAAATATATATTTTAATCAATTTTAACTAATTCATTTTTAACTAATGCATTTTATGTTACAATATTTATTACATATCTATACTTGAAATGTTTTCCAGTATGACTTTGTACATATTGTAGAATGACTGGTTTTACTTTAAGTGCTAATTACTTCAAGCATTAATTGGTTTGATTTGATTGGTTTGAATACTGTTTAAATAGAGTTGAGTAGGAAGTGTTTGTTTGAAGGTCTGACGAAGTGATATGTGTATCATGAAAGCGCTTACCTGAGTGAATAAATTTACCTTGGATTTTACCTACCTATTTATTCTTGGACTGTGTTTAAACTAGGACATTCTGTGCCTTGGTTGCTTCACCATTTCTTTGTGGATTTTTATGACTTTATTGTACGTTGGTGGAGTACTTATCCTAGCTGTTTCCTGTCTAGCATTAACTTACTACTACTTTTAGATTTATTTCCTATGACAGTACACGCAAGAGCATTACCAACCTGCCTCGCATCGCAACTGCTCCAATCTACAGCCATGGGCGTCCTGGTTCATAGCCCGCTCACATGCCGCTGTGAAAGATATAAGAGGAATATTTAGCCATACATATCCGTAATATACATGAGCTGGCAATTATTAAACAGGTAGTGGACTGATACTTACACACAGCCGGGACATCCCCTGTCCTCCTAGCCTCTTGTATCCACTGATTCAAGAAACCCTCCTTTCGCTGCTTCAGGTTGGCATAGTGATGCCTGACCAGCTCACCAGTTCGGGGTATGCCAGTGGCACTGGTGAGGTCACTGGCGAGAAAGTCCCAGGCTTCCGTTTGGCATTGGGAACACTGGTACTAGCCCTGCAGCAGTCTCATGTCATGGTCTTTCACAAGGAGTCCTGCCATGACTCTGGACTCCTGGATGCCCCAGCGCTGTGCCCAAAAGTGCACATCCTCTCCCATTCCAGACATAGTGCCTAGAAGGGGAAGCTACAACCAGTTATGAGATGTATTCCCGCATGTTGGGTTTACATAGGGCCAGTTTCCTGCACTTTGCTGTGATTGGATGGTTTTGAAAAGGCTAAGCTATGGGTAAACCTGCTTACCTATGGTTGGCATTGTTTAAAAGGGTATACCAATGGGCAGACTGAGTTAGCTGTCCTACCCATTGCTTACACCTACTAAGCTGGGCTGCACAATGCTTAGCATTGCTTAATATTTAATTTGCATTATATTTGCGTTTTGGCAATGATTTATTATTCATTATGTTATATATGTGTTTTGTATCCATGATTCATGTGTAAGTACACTGTATGGGGTCCTAGTGTTTATTAGGGGATTTCAACACTTTATTACAATGACATCTCACAGCTGGGCTTAATGCAGTACTCCAGTTCACATATTTATGTCCTGTAGTTGGTTATACAATATAAAACTGTATATAGATTCCTTTCACATGTTCAGCTTGTATTTCCTATGGTGAGGATCTGTTTAGTGATACCTCCATCTTATGTACTGCTGTGATGGCTTAGTGGTTAACTACTGTGACTATCAGGTATAGGGTCCTCGGTTCAAGACCTGCAAAGGCTGTTTATTTTGTTTCTGGCCAGAACAGTGGCTGATGCATACAGAGTGATTAAGGCACTTTTAAGGAATTGTAAGTGGGTTTGTGTGGGTTTGCGCAGAGGTAAGCAATGCTAACCTCCGGTTAAGTGTGTGTACAGTGAGTTAGCTTCATTATTGCTTAACCTGTATGCGCATTGCTTACACCTGGGCAAACAGGCTTAAACCTGCTTACTACTGCTTAAATATCCTTATTCCCTCTTACTACTGCGTAACTATGCTTACTCTTGCTTACTAGTGCTTACACTGGCTTACCACCACACTAATTTAGACAGTGATGTCTAATGGTTCTTAGGCAGGTGTTGGATTTGGCAACTGTATTGATTTATCATTCATTACACATTTTACCTTCCATCTGTATCCCTGATTCCTGTGTACATATACTGTATGGGGCACTTGTGATTGTCTGTGGACTTTGCAACATTATGACAATGGCACCTCACATCTGCATTTAATGCAGTACTCCAGTTCACAAATATATGTTATGTCGTAGGTTATACAACAAAATAAATTGATCATAAAGTCATCTGACATGGAAAATGGATTGTACTGGAGTGGGACTCGAACCGGGAATGACTGCTCATAAGGTGAATGCTCTGCCCACTACACAATTGCTGAACAACTTCATTTGCATATATCTTGCTTTTTATCCTCTTGTGCCATTTAAGCTGCATTAACTGTAACTAAGCGATGTGCAAACCCATGCACCTACGGTTAAATTTGATCAGTTTCATAAAAAAAAAAATCTTCAATTTTAAATGTTGTAACTATTGCTCTTGTACACTTGGGGGGATGTTGCTGGGGGTATGCAAACACCTATGAGCAATCTCGATCATTCTTACTCCTACACTTCTATTCTTGCTGCAGGGGCATGTATATTCTGAGAGCTCTGCTCTCAGACACACCCCTTGCACTCGTACACACTCCATGTCCATTTAGGAGCTCAGGCAGCACACCTTCATTACTATGCATGGCGCTCTGCCATCCTGCTCCTAAACGGCTGCTTCTGTGCAGGACTAAGCTAGTCCTGCACAGAAGGATAGTAAATCCTGGGGTGACAGTTACCCACTGACTATTTATAGCTGAGGATCTTTAAAACCTTGGCCATTGGGCCCCATGAAGTTTTTATCCCTTACATTTTAAGTATGAATAACCCATGGATGAGCCAAACATTTATGTGTTTCCACATCCATGATGGTCAAGAATGCTAAATAAGGGAGGAATTTGTGGTTACCCATCCATTCATCCAGATTATGTTTGAACAGAGTAAGGGAAGCACTTTGCTTTATGTGGAGAGGAATGTGATTACAAAGAAGTGATATTCTCTGTGATAGATATCTATCCCTCCAATACTGGGGTGCAGTTGGCATAATGGTTAAGATCTTTACCTAAAGGATACAAACTTGATTCTGACCTCTGGTTATTGGCTATGTTTGTAATAGTCTGCAGACTGATAGCCTAGTATTTAACTATGAATTCAAGATGTTCTTTTTATGTTGCAAAACATAATGAGATCTCTTAAGCAGGTGTTTATACTCCCATTAGACTCATAAATGTGCAATAAGTCTGAGAGGGTAAGGTTGGTTGAGGGCATGTATGAAAGGCAGAGATTATGCCTCAGTAGCAGTCTGCATACATTTTGTGATTTAGGTCCTTAATTTTCTTTGTCTTTTGTTAGCTGGATTAGTCCACTGGGCTGGTGACCCATTTTCAGTGGACACCCGAGGAGAGAAGCTCCATACAAAGAACAAATTACAGAGTTTTCATAGCAGTAATGAGAATTTGGATAAATAACTACATACATTCATGTCATATAGGAAATATAGTAAAAGCATCCTATAGTCATGTACTAATGAACATTAATAATTTATATAAATTCAGCAGGGATAATAGCTAAAACTTACAAAAAAGTAGATTTCCAAAAGGACTAAAAGAAAAGCTTTTAAAATGTCATTAATGATTAGACAAGTTAGTGGCGGGGAAGAAGAGGTATTAAGTAGAAAGGTAGAGGTAGAGGTAGAGGTAGAGGCAGAGGCAGAGGCAGAGGTAGAGGTAGAGGTAGAGGTAGAGGTAGAGGCAGAGGTAGAGGTAGAGGTAGAGGCAGAGGTAGAGGCAGAGGTAGAGGCAGAGGCAGAGGTAGAGGTAGAGGCAGAGGCAGAGGTAGAGGTAGAGGCAGAGGTAGAGGCAGAGGTAGAGGTAGAGGCAGAGAGGTGGGAAGTAAAGCTAAAGAGAATCAAGAGAGTAAAATGATGAAGTTGTGGGAGGGGGGTGAGGAGTATAGTAGCAGAGAAAGAGAAAAGATAAGATTTAGGTGGGGTGTTGCTCAGTAGTGCAGCTGAGGTATCACAGTGCTGGTATTTAAGAGAAATACATTAGGGTCAGGAAAGGGCCATGTACTCTAAACATTTGGGTGGGTAAAAGTTAGGTAGGGTGGTGACAGGTACAGGAGGGAGAATTAGGAAACTCTTCAATTCTCTTTTGAAAAGAGAGGAAGATTGTATAGACTGTATATTGGAAGGGAGTTTGTTCGAAGTTTGAGATGTACAGTATTTATAAAGTACTTTTAAGTTGGTCGGTGCTGCAGAGAGATCGGGAGGCTTTGTATGGGGATAGGAGGGTAGACAGGGAGGGGAGGTGAGCAGTTTTGTCAAGTAGAAAATGTGCCATTTGAAGCTGAGAAAGTTGGACCAGTTGAGGAAAATGAAGACACTGTAGTTGTTTAAGTCAAGGCAGTGATGGGATTTGTAAGGGAAGTTACAAGCAAATCTGGCTATCTGATTGTATGTTTGATTGAGTTTGGTTAAAAGATTTGCTCGGAGGTGGATAGATATAGTGAAAGCATAGAGTAAGCAAGGGAAGAGGTAGGCTTGAGCTAGTGAGGTCCTTGAGGTGATGGAAAAGACTTTTTTCTTTCTGTACTAGAGAGTTTTTAATTGGTCTTTTTGATGGATTGTTAGATATGAAAGTCAAATTTCAGTTGATCATCAATTTTGATACCTATAAGTTTGGTATGGGAGTCAACATGAATGATGGTGCTCTTTATGGAAGAGAGAGTGAAGGATGTTTTAAGATTGGCCATAGATTTTTGAAGGAAAAGAAGTTTAGTTTTCTTTGGGTTAAGGGTGAGTTGACGTTTGATTAGCCAGTGTTCAGTGGTGTTAAAAGAAGTCTTTGTAAGGGAGTGAAGATCAGTAGGGTTGTCGGGCAGGGTAATAAGAGTGGCGTCATCGGCATACTGGATCAGAGATAAGGTGCAGCAGGTGGAGTGAAGATTGTTAGTAAAATATTAAAGAGAAGGGGACCTAGAATGGATCCTTGGGGTACACCCATTTAGATAGGTAAGAAAGGCCAGCAAGACGACAGCCATCTAACAGATTGCTGTCTGTTATTAAGATATTGGGCGGCACAGTGGTGCAGGGTTAATGTTGTTGCCTCACAGCAAGAGGTTCTCCGGTTCAATTCTCGGCTGGGGTGCCTTCTGTGTGGAGTTTGCATGTTCTCCCTGTGTTCGCGTGGGTTTCCTCCGGGTACTCTGGTTTCCTCCCACATTCTGAAGACATGCTTCTGGAGCATTTCTCCCCGGGCCTCCACTGAAAACAGGATCTGTGGAACCTAGTCGGACATTCCCGGTCAACAAATGTTAAATAAAAATAAAAAATAAATAAAAAATAAGATAACCTGAGAACCAGAGAGTAGTGGATGCAGAGAGGTTGAGTTCAGTTAGTTTAGTAAGATGTTTAGGGTGGGAGACGGTGTCAAATGCCTTAGAGAGGTCGAGGAATAGGCATGACACCAGTTTGTTGTTACCTCTTGCCTCTGCTATAATCTGTGTGAAGGATAGAAGGGCTGTGGAGGTACTGTGATGGGGCCTAAATCCATGCTGAGAGTGGATGAGGACATTTTCCTGAGTAGATATTCAAGAAGCCATTTGTGAATGCATTTTTCTAGGATTTTTAAGAGAGGTGAGAGGATGGGTATAGGGTGGAAATTGGAAGGGTTGGTGGAGTTGCCTCCTTTATGAAGTGGAATTGTATAGAAGGATTTCCAAATTTCTGGGACTGAGGATTCTTTGATAGAATGGTTAAGGACTGGTATAGGATATGTTATAGCATTGGCTGTAAGTTTGGGAAAATGGGAGGGTAGACTGTCAAAGGAAGGAAGACAAAGCTTAAGCTTCTGTAGAAGAGATTTTATATAAGCAGTGGAAACAGGTTTCGGGGAGAAGGTTGAGTGGTGGCAGGTGGTGGAAGGGGTGGAGGTTGTAATGTTTTGGTGTCAGGAGGGATTAGCTTAAGGAGTGAGTATATGAAGTAATTGCTTAGTAGGGTGGCTGTCTCAAGAGGTGTTTTATGAGGGAAGGGGTTGGAAGTAGAAGTTTTCCCTGGGTGGAGAATATCGTTCATGGTGTACAAATTTTTTTAGGGTTTGAAGTGTGGGTGAATTGAGCTTCTAGACAGAAGTTTGTCTTGTACAATATGTTTTTGGTAAGGTGTATTCGTTCTTTGGACTTCAGGAATAGAGAAGAAGGTCTTGACCTTGTCCCCTGTTTCCAGGTAGAGTCTCTGAGTTTCATGGTGGAAAGGGTATCTTTGGACAGCCAAGGTGTGCGATTAGTTTTGATCCTAATTTTTACTTTTAATTAAAAAAAAAGACCCACCAGAATATTGGACTTCTCTTTCATAATAAAAAATTTCTGTCACCCTCCTACAAACCCTCCCTTGCTCAGGCCCTACTCCTACCCTGCCTTCTTTATGCTCCCCTGTCCTTACTCATGTTCAGACATCTCTTATCACTAAACTAGAGCAAACGTATAATAAAATTGTCAGATTTATCACCAACCTTCCTTACAAATCTCACCTCTCTTGCTCTTAAGTCACTCCAAAGGTCAGAATTCTCCAAATAGCTACTTATACCCCAGCTACATATTGCACACTCTATCCTATATGAACCCTCATCCTGTCCCTCCATCACCAATTCTGTCTCCTTCTATAGCCCACCTTGTCACCTTTGTACTGCCAGTAAACACCTTCTTCATTTATACAAACCCAACAAAAACATTGGTAAGACCCTTTACAAATACTCTGTAGCCCATGTTTGGAACTGACTCCCTCTCAACATAAGAAGCATTCAGCATAAATACCTGTTTAAGAAAGACCTTAACCTTTTTCTCCTGAAGACTTGGTCATGCCCTTGTCAAACCCCCACTTGAACCAGTCTCCTCTCTCCTCATCCTACCTGCTTTTCCCCATCAGCTCTTTGTCCTCCTTGTACTTGCTGTAGCAAACTATCCATACTGCACTCCTTAGTGTAATATTCTCTAAACCTTTTAATTATTATTTGGCCTATGCTATATACTGTTCTCAATTTTTTGAAATTGTACTTGTTAACTGTTATTTTACCTCTGCATTGTACTGCTGTGCACACATTTTTGACTTGTACTTTATTTCTGTGACCCTACTTTAATATTTTGTAAATATCATAATAACTTGTATTATTTCTGAGGCTTTTCTCCCCGGGTCTCTACTGAAAAATGGACCCCTGGCCCAGTTAGACTAACCCGGTTAACAAATGGCAATAAATAAATAATACAATAATTTTCCTGGTGGGTGTTAGGGAGTTTAGTATATTTAGGAAAATATTGTTAAACTCAAGAAGGGAATCATTTAGAGGAGGGTTGAACAGTGAGACCAGTTTATAAGAGAGAGTTGGCAACTGAAATGTCCTGTGCTGAAGTTAGACAAGTTGATGCAGTCTCTATAAAGGTGGGTTTTAGAGGTATTAGATGGTACTCTTAGTACTGAGATATGGAGGTGATCCCTTAAGGAGTCTGGTAATGTACTGGGTTTATGGTACTGATTAGAGTTGGAAGTTAAGGTCCAATCATGAATGGAGCTGGAGTTTTTCTTAATGTGGGTGGAAGTAGAAATGAGTTGACTGTACCCAAAAAGGTTTATACTATGGTAAGGGGAGTTGGGAGGGGAGTTTATTCCAATCGATATTGATACCACCTAGTAATATTGTCTCACAAGATAGGTGTTGGGAGATCAAAAATACGATAGCTTCAAGAATTGAAATATTGTTGCCAGGGAAAATATAGATGGATGCTATGGCAAATTTCTAGTGTGGGTTAAGGTGGCAGTTGAGGAAGATTAGTTCAGCAGGTGAGAAATCTGGATGGAGGAGGGAGAGGGGGTAGACGTTAAGCTGTTATGAGTGCAAAATAGCTATACCTCACCCTTTTTTTGAAAAGTCTGTATTGCCAGAATATGTTATAGCCTGGGGGAAGAATTTCAGACTTTGTGATATGAGGTTTGAGCCATGGTTAGTAGTTTTCTTAGTAAGGAAATGTCAAATATTTGGACAGGTATATACTTAAGTGGGTACTGCATTCAATGATCAGCCTGATGAGTGTGGAATATTGTGGAATGATCACATCACTAGACCTGGATGTCCAGACTTTGAATGAATTATTCAAAACTGACACCTATCCTGTGCCTGGAGTGGATGAGCACATAGAAATGTTGGGGAAAACAGGGTTTCTGCCAGATTCCCCACACCACTGAAGCTAAAGAGAAGACAGCTTTTTCTGCCCCTGAAGATTTTTCTACTGCGCTGTTTAACATTTATGGACTTCATGGAACTTCTGCCAGTTTTTAAGGGCACATGGATAAAGTTCTGAAACTTCACTCTAATGAATCAGATGTGTACTTTGATGATATAATTATTTATTCACATAATTCAGATTAACATGTATCCAAAATACAAGCTGCATTGGACTCCTTAATATTAACATAACTTACTTTTAATGCTGTCAGGTAAGTTTTGATGACAGAAGCCACATACTTATGGTATGTGAATGGGAGGAGGGTACTTAGACCCCAAGCAGAAAAGATGGAGTCTGTAAAAGACTGGTGTGTACTTAGTACTAAATAACAGGTGAAAGTATTTTAGACATAACATGTTACTATAAAATGGTCAAACTCAACATTGCTATAGCCTTTCCCTTGATTGACCATAAAAAATATAAGGTCCCTATTCAGATAAGATAGATGGTAGCAACAGACAAGGCTTTTAACCAACTACCAAAAATGCTCTTGCTAAACTAAACAAGAAACTCCAGAACCTGATCAAATCAATTAGATATGAGGTAAAGATAGACACCCAGACAAAGGATAACCACAAAAGCATCTTTAATTATGTTAGAGATCTCAGAAACAATGCCCAGTACTGTGCGGGGATAATAGTAAAGGGTATCACATATTCAGACCCAGAGGACATAGTCAATCTAATACTGGACAAATTTAGCACAAAATTCACCACTTTTCCCATCCAATATTCTCAGGTCACAAACCATCTACACCCTCTCACATCTCTTAAAAACAAGTTATCAAGGTTGTATCTAAAGCTACGAATACTCCATCTATAGGGCCAGATAACATGTCAGTCTGAAACATGACTTGTCTGACTCTCTTCAGAAGGTACTCAATAAAAGCCTCCAAACAGGCTTCATGCTGGATGAATGGAGGACAGTAATGGTCATTCCATTTCACAAAGGTGGAGCCTTCAACGTACCCAGGTAATGGACCCATAGGCTTGACTAGTCTCAACTATAAGGCTGTGGAAAGGATCATTAGGGAATTAATAAACAAAAATCTTGGTAACTTGCAGTCTTTTGAAACCCAACCTAGCTTAGATTTGTCAAGGCAGGTCCTGCCCACTTAATGTTGATAACTTCTTTGAAAACAATACTGAAGCAATTGACAAGAGCAGAACAGTGCCCACCCCGCATCTACACCTTACAAAGACATTCAGTACCATCTCACACTCAGATATCATAGATAAAGTCTCCCACCTAAGTGTCATTCCCTATGTAACGTATTGGATAGCACAACATTATCATCATCATCTGCCCCCTTTTCCCATGTCGCCATCTCTCTTGATCCAGTGTTACTCTCCTGTCTTCTTCAACACTCATGCCTGACTGTCACAGATCTTCTCTCATATAATCCAACTATCTCTTTGTTGGATTCCCTCATGTTCTCTTTTCTTATCTGTCCCAAATATTCTTCACGAGATTGTCTTCTGCTTTTCTGTGCATGTGTCTGAACTACTGTAATCTGTTCTGTTTGACCTTTTCTGGATCTGGAGCTACTTTGGCTTCTGCTCTTATGTTCTCATTTTTTTCCCACAGTGTGCATCCTACGACCTTTCTCAGGCACTTTATTTCCATCACCTCTAGCTTCTTCAACTGACCTGCCTTTACTGACCTGCTCTCTGTACCATGCAGTAGTACTGGTCACACAACTGTTTTGTACACCTTACTTTTCATCTTCTTTGCCATTTTTCTGTCATATAATACATCTGACACCCTGTGCATGTTGACTGTAGTCCCTCTGATTCTAGCTTTGACCTTCTCATTCAGACATCCCTTCTCTTTAACTACCTCTCCCAGATACTTGGAGCTGTTAAACTGCTTTACTATTTTCCCTTCTATCTCAATTCTCAGTTTTTTGATTTCTCCATTTGCTGCCATGACAACTATCTTATCTGCACTCAGTTTCATCCCACGTGTCTTCAGTTTTGCATTCCATTCCCCTATCAGCTGCTGAAGCTCTTGATGTAGTCCATCACCAGTACGAACAGTAGTGGGCTCAGAACTGAACCCTGGTGCACATCCACTCCCACTGGGAACCCCTCTGTGAGACCGAACACTATTTGTATCTGAGTCATTTGGTCTTTGCACATAGCTGGCACTATTTTTAGCAATGTTTCTGGGACTTTGAACCACTGCAGGACTTACTTGGGACCTTGTCATATGCTTTTTCCATGTCTAGGAATTCCCAGTTGGACTCTCTCCTTGTCTCTAGCTTCTTCTCAAGTATCTGTCTCAGTGCAAACATCAGGTCAATTGTGCTGCATCCTGATCTGAATCTGAACTGCTCACCTCCCATCTCACCTTCTACTACTGTGTGTATTCATTTATCAATCGCTCTCTCCCATACCTCTCAACTGTACAGATTTTTTAAGAATGTCCAGATTTTTGCCACATATTTTTGGTCTGTTTCTCAAAAACAATTGTGGTTTCTGGCAAATCACTGGCAAATCATTTAGGAATGAAGTCAGAAAACAATGACATGCATTTCAGATTTATACTTCGTAATCCTTAGAAAAATTCATGCAAATACAAAACCTGTTATTCCATCAACTTTCTAAGTTTGTAAGAGCAATATTTAAAAACTGTCCCTATTTTTGGGTCTTTGTCACCTCATTATTTATGGTTTTGTCCAGATTTCCTGCCCTAAGAGGTTAAGAACTATGCTCTCTCCAGAAATTTAATGTGGTGTGATAGGAGTTTGATACCCCTATACTACTTGTAGTTGTCAAAGTCCTCTTTGTTCTTGAACACTGACATGCGTATGCCTATCCAGTCAACTGGGATATGCTTTTCTCTCCATACTGCTGTGAGTACCCTCAGGAGCCATTTCTCCCATATCTCACCCGACATCTTGATCATATCTAAAGTGACCTCATCTGAGTCCGCTACTTTCCCCGACTTTGTTTTCCCGAGTGCTGTTCTTACTTCTTCTATTGTGAGCTCCTCCTCTTCTCTCATCATGGGCTGTGTCTGGGGCAGTACAGCTCCTCCCCTTCTTTCAATATAGTCTGTGTCTGGGGCAGTAAAGCTCCTCCCCTTTCCTCATTGTAAGCTGTGTCTGGGGCAGTACAGCTCCTCCCATTCTGTCATCATAGGCTGTGTCTGGGGCAGTAGTGCTCTTCCCCCTTCTCTCACCATAGGCTGTGTCTGGGGCAGTATAGTTTTCCTCTTCTCTCATCGTAGGGTGTGTCTGGGGCAGTACAGCTCCTCCCCTTCTCTCAACCTAGGCTCTGTCTATGGAAGTACAGCTTCTGTGGGGATTTCTTCATTCAGAAGCTGCTAGCAGTTCTCCTTCCATATGCCTTTGATGTCCTGTGGACTGGTGAGGAGGTTATTGCTGGCATCCCTTATGAAGGATATCTCACTATTTTATCTTTCTGATTTTGTCTTGCAACCTCATAGCAGAGTTTCTTTGTGCCATTGAGTGAGTCACTTTCCAGAAGCTGCTAGAGTGTGTCTCATGCCTTCTTCCTTGTTATTGCATCTCCTCTCTTACTCTCTTTGCTATCTAACTAGTATTCCTTCCTAGCCTGGTCCATCTTTTCTATCTCCCATTTTTAGTACACTCCTCCTTTCTTTTGATGACTTCCTAAACTTGTGCAATCCACCACCAGCTTTCCTTATGTACCTTAGTTCCATACCTGGCTCAGCTGCATACCTCTTCTGTTGTCCTCACATATGCTGTTTTGAGGTGCTCCCATACTTCTTCAGCTCCACCTATTTCTTCTTCTTCCTGAGGATAACACATGGCTCACAAATAGAACCCAGGAAGTTAGGGTGGACAACTCTACCTCCTCTTAAGGATCTGTCATTTGCACTGCACATAGAGTTCAGTCCTCGGGCCACTCCCCTTTGATATTTACTTCTCAGAAGTCAAAGCTAATGTCAATGGCTTGTTACTGACCAAGTCTGCACATGACAGCAAACTTTGGGCCATCATAAACTCCCCAGAGGACACCAATAACCTCCACGAGGACCTAAAACAAATAGCTGGTAGGAATACCATGAACTGAAACCAAATGCCAAGAAATGTATAACTGAATCCTTTGCCAGACATGACTCCTCCTGTAAGTTTCACATTGACAAGACACCAATGAAAATTGATCCCTTAATTAGGGATCTGGGATCCTATGTACACAACGAACTGTCCTTTGATTATCACATCCACTGTTGTAAGGAAGTCATTTTTCATCAAACATCTTATATCTAAGTGCATTGCATCCAGGTTCAGGGATGTAATCATTCCACTGTACTCAGCACTCCTTGGGCAGATCACTGAGTATGATGCCCCTTTTGGTATGTGCCTGTCCAAATATTTATCACAACTGGAACAACAACACTTTCTCACTAACTAAATTAAGGGCCTAAATCGTAAAGACTATGCAGACCATCTTCAAGCCTTGTCCCTCTTCTCATTACTACACAGGGTACTGAGAGGCAACATTTGCCTTACCTATAAAAGTGCAACAGACCCTGTTCTGTCAGCCCTGTTATGTTCACATGTCCATTAGTAAAAGTAATGCCCACTCAAAGAATGACAATCTCTTTAACAAAATAAATAGAACATATTGGAGGGACAGGTAGGTATCATAGTGAATTCTGCTTCTATGGAACCATCTTCAGTGCAACATAAAGCAAAGTATTTTTCTACTCTTTTCACATTTCATTTATTTGAAAGAATGGATGGGTAACCAACCACAAATTCACACCTGGTTTATCACCCCTCTCCTTCATGAATGGGAATGTTTCCTACATATCCTTGTTTGGTCCCTCTTCATATGTTCATAGGTTGGTACTAGGCTATCGGCCCTAGGGCCTATACAAGCCTAGCCATAACAATTCCCTGGCTATTTCTTCCCACACTTGTTTACTTCCCTGGACCACTGTCTGTCAGGGTGACTGATATGATCCCCGGGATGAATTTCCTTTCTCCCATTCAGTCGTCAAGGTTCCTTTTGAAGAGGGCCCAAGAGGCGCTCTGCTTGACATGTATGGGCAATCTATTCCAGAGTATGGGGAGTCTCTGGGTCAAGAACGTATCCTTTCAACATGTTTTGTTTTATTGTGATAACAAGGTTTAGATCCGTGGAGCATGTGGCACTGTGGGATTGGGATTTCTTTAAGTGTAGCATGTCCAACAGCTCTGGGTTTGACATCACCTTGTATGTTAAGGAGAGATCGCCTCTGAGTAGATTATATGTGACACAGTATAGCTGGAGTTTTTTAAGGCGGTCAGCATAGGGCATCTGCTTTAGGCCTGTGATTCTTTTAGTAAGGTATTTCTGCGGCCTTTCCAGTTGTTGCAGATGTCTTGAGAGGTACATACCAAATAGGGTGTTGTATTCTATAATGGGTCTAATGAGGGATGAGTACAGTGGGACAATGACTCCCTTTTTTCAGGATGAAAAGCCCTTAGTGATAAGGCATGCCACATAGAAGGATTTCCTGACTGTTGTGGCGATGTGGTTATCGAAGGTGAGACCACTGTCCACCTGTGTCCCTAAGTCTCTTATCACACTTTCTGTGTTTAGTGTACTGCCACCTATATGGTAATTCATGGATACATGTTTTTTCCCAAAGGGGATAACTATACATTTCTTGGCATTGAGCTTGAGCCCATGGCTCTGGCACCAAGCATCTGTTTCTGTAAGGACCTTTTGTAGAGTATCCACATCATTTGGGGATTCAATAATGGCTCCCAGTTTGCAGTCATCTGCGAACTTTGTTAGCCAGAGTCCCTTAGTGTTGACCTGTACTTCAGAGAAGTAGATGCCAAACAAGAGCGGCCCCAGGACTGAACCATGAGGTACTCCACTTGTCACTTGTCTGGAGCTGGATTTGGAGTTGGCTACTTATGTTTCTCCATTAAGTGGACACTACCTTTCTTACATTGTTACTTCTTAAGATGTAGATTCATCCTTATAATGGACCATATGTGCTTGCACTAGTTATGCATAAAAAGAGGCATTAAAGCCAGCTTATGCAGAGGGTCTTTAATCTTGTAGCCCTTTACTTTTACTGTTAAACACGCAAGACAACTAGAACACAAATGTGGATAAGTTATCTTGGTCCCACAGCCTCGTTCAATTAAGACAGAAATGGAGGTTCTTTATTGGCAGAGTTTTCAATGTGGCATAGTAATTGTTTCACTTGAGCAAGGAGTTTATGTACTGAGTTACGGTAGGAAAAAAGCTTGTACTGGTCATCCATACTGTTTGTATGATATGTAATATGATAATGAAATCTTGTATCAGGTAGACAACTGTAAAACACCTCCTAAGGTACTATTAAAGGTAAAGCTTGCAGACTAAACACGCAGGGATGTTTGTTTCTAGTGGAGAGAGTGGAGTATCTTGTGGGTATCATAGCCACAGGAAGCTGTGGATTTACCTGTGGAATATCAACTTACCTGATAGCATATCTGAAGGTGTGGATGCACCTGTATCAGCTTATGTGTAGAACAGAAGCTATGGATTTACCTGTCGAGTACCTGCTTACCTGATAGCATACAAGAAAGTGTGGATGTACAGCTTAAGTGTAGAACAAAAGAAGCTGTGGATTAAGTTATCTACCGATTTACCAGTCTGATTTGTGCAAGTTATAGGCAGCTGACTGCGCTGAAAACAAACCATAGGAAATGCATAAATTTAATCTGAACTGAGCTGCACATGACCTAAAGCGTGTACTCCTTTTACTTTTTATTTTTGAAGACCTTTGAGTTTGATGCACTTGCACTGTAAAACTTGCTGTAATTTATACCTGCAATGAGACTACACAAGGAGTCTCCAGTGTGTTAAATAAACCTCACTGCTCACAACTAAGTTATGATGATTGCTTTTATTTGCTGAGCTTCAAGTTATTTCCAAACAAGTGGGAGCAATTTCTGGTAAAAGAAAAATTATCACAGGCTGGGTAGATGGTTTGACAGGAACTCAGTCTATTTGTTTTAACCAAGAAGTATAATACAAGTGCTGTAAATACTACGTTTGCTGTTCATCTGAAAATTATGACTTCATACTCTGATCTAAAAGAACAGCTCATTAGCACATCAACAGACTTTACATGCATAAATACTCTGTACGACTGAATGATTCACTTTAAAATCATCTGCACATGTACCCAGGATAAAACAGGTTTAATATACAGACAGGAATCAACTAGATTATAGTATTTTCCCTGACGGTTTATAATGTATTTCTCAGTCTGTTCATAAACTTATCAGAGCAAATGTGGATTATTTTTAAATTAAGAGGTGATAAAGAAACACACACTGTTTAAAAGGTTAGTTTATAACCACCATAAAAGTGAAACTTGAGAGTTTTAACTGCCTGTAACCTCAACAGTGCAAACCTCTATGGACATGCCTGAATACTCGTGAGCTAACCATTAATGCACATGGATTTTCTTAGACAAATGCAAAGGATTTCTGTCTACCTGCAGGAGCTGGGAGCTACTTTTCATGCCAGATTCAAACATCTCTCAAAAACATAGTCTCTTACAGCATAATACACCTCATGGCAGTGGCTCTCCTGATTTTCTCATCTTCTACCTCCAACACACATACACACATAGAATGCACATGTACATGTACACACACACACACACACACACATACACATGTACATGTAGACAGACACGCATACACACACAGACATGCACATACACATGTACATATGCACATACACACACACACACACACACATTCACACACACACACACATACACACACAGCCACACATCTACATGTACACACAGATTGCACATACATACACATACACATGTACATATGCACAGACACACACACACACACATGTACATATAAACACACACACACATGTACACACACATACACATATGTACATGTACACACATATACACACATGCATGCACAAATAGACAGACACATACTCACCACTGCTGAGTGATAAATATGCTGTGGTTGGAGAAAGCAGATATTTGTCAGTGTGGATGTTGACATTTAACAGCAGTTTATTCTGAGATGTACAGTAGTTTTCACTTAACTTCTGAGTGGCTGCACTTCACTGCCCATGTAGACACTCCTTGCCCAGCAAATGATTACTTATTTTATTTATTTTTATTTATTATTATTTATTTTACATTTGTTAACCGGGATAGTCCGACTGGATATATGTCTATTTTCAGCGGAGGCCTGGGGAGAAAAGCTCCATGAGTAGTAAATACAAAACATAAAGAAAGGCAAAAAAAATGTACAAAAGTTTGGGTTGCCTGAAAAAGTAAGAAATACATTTTACAACAATATGTCATTTACAACAAGAAGTCAGCAGAAGACACTAATAATATAGTTATAGGAACCATATGTTACTATCATAAGAGATTAATTGTTAGAGGGAGGACATTAATAACTAATTTATAGAGTAGTGTGAGGATTAGCCAGGCTTGGTACAGTAGCAGGACCATTTGGAGCCCAGGTATAGTTTGAGCTTGGTTTTGAAGTGATACAGGGAAGAAATTGAGGTTATCTCAGGGGGTAATAGGTTCCAGGTTTTACCTAGGGAGTTAGACAGGAGAGAGTCTCCGGCTTGGTTGTTGGTTTTGTAAGTCAGGATGAGCACCTTGTTGGAGGAACGAAGTGGTCATGGATTGTTATACAGGGTAATTAGGTGTTTGAGTGAAGGAGTGTTATCAGGGGTGTAAATGATTTTGTGGGCTATGATCAGTTGGTTATATAGCACGAGACTAGGAAGTTCGAGCCATCCAAGCTGAGTTAGGTTAATGCAGTGATGTGTCCTAAAAGGGAGGCCGGTGGCAAATCTGGCAATGTGATTATAACAGGTGGTAAGTTTATTTAGATTGGACTTGTTGTTATTTAGAAGGAGAGGTGACGCATACAGAAGAGAAGAGAGAAGGTGGGAACGGGCAATGGCTACCTTGGCTAGGGGAGTTAAAAAGTTCTTTAATCTGTACAGTGGACCTAGTTTTTTATTAATGGTTTTGATTAGGTGGTTGACGTGTAGGTCATATTTTAAGTGGGTGTCAATGGTGACACCTAGAAGTTTAGTAGAAGGGTCAGGAGAGATAATTGTGCCATCTTTGGATTTAATTATGAAGTTTATGGGGGAGGGGCTTTTGTGTAGGTAAGAATATAAGCATTTTGGTCTTTTTGGGATTTAGTAGTAGGCGGTGGTTGGATAGCCAGTTTTCTATCGTGTTAAAGATAGTTTGGGTCCTTAGCTGTAACTCTGCAGGGGATGTGGCTGAACATATCAAAGTTGAGTCATCTGCATATTGAATGCAGTTGACTTTAGGAATGGCAGTGTGACTATCATTTATGAAGATGGAGAATAACAGAGGGCCTAGTATAGACCCTTGTGGAACACCCAGGTTAGTTGGTAATAAGGTGGACAGTTTTGAGTGCCAGAGTACAGCTTGTTGTCTACCACTTAGGTAGGACTCAAACCATTGAAGAGATTTAGGTTCTGGACAGAGTGGTCTTAGGGAGTGGATTAATAGTTGGTGATCCACCATATCAAAAGCTTTGGACAGGTCCAGGAATAGAGCTGAAGAGATATGGTTATTATTACAATAAGAATTAATGGTGTTAGAGAAGGCTAATAGGGCTGTAGTGGTGCTATGGTGAGGTCTAAAGCCATGTTGGGTATCTACCAGGAGATGGTTGTTTATTAAATGGTTCATAAACTGCTTTTGGATACATTTTTCCATTATTTTGGCTAGGGGAGAGAGTATGGCAATTGGCCTATAGTTGGATAGTTCGGTAGAGCCTCCCCCTTTATGGAGAGGGATGACATAAGATATTTTCCAGATATTAGGAATTTTAGCTTCAATTAGTGTGCGATTTATAAGTACTGAGATAGGATAGGCAATGGCATCAGCAGATATTTGTAGATATTCAGCTGGAAGTTGGTCAGCTGCAAGAGTGGTAGGTTTTAGTTTTTTGAGTAGGGTGTGTATAAATGAGATAGCAATAGGTTGGAAGCTAAAATGTGGAAGATTAATAGAGGTGGAGCAGTTTGGGCTGTAGGGGCTAGGTGGCAAGTTGCTTGCTAGGGTTTGGATGGTCTCAGTGAAAAAGCGATTAAAGCTATCTGCAACTAATTCTAATGGTTTGTCGGTGAGGGCCTGAGGTACAGGGGTAGTCTTTTTACCAGGGTGTATTAGATTATTTAGTCCAGCCCAGAATTTTTGAGGGTTTTTTTGGTGAAAGGACTGTAGATTACTGAAGTATTTTTTTTTGTCAAGTAGTACAAGTTTTTTAGTTTCATTCCTGAGTTGCCTGTATAATATTTGATCCTGAGGGAGTTTAGTGGTTCGCCATAGAGCCCAAGCTTTGTCTCTGAGTTTAATTTTGAGCCTGGTCTCTTTTGAGAGCCATGGTGCAGTTTTTGGCTTTGTTTTTTTAGAGTGGATGGAAGCATGACTGTCAAGAATCTCCAGAATTTTTTTGTTAAAATACAGTACTGCTTCTTCTAAGGGGAGGCTTTTAAGCATTGACCAATTGCAGGATTTTAGTTCAAGTTGGAACTTGGTTAAATCAAATTTTTTTTTGTTTCTGACATATCTTAGTAGTGATTGGTTGTGGTTAGATATTTTCTGCCTGATTATATATGTGAGATGGTGATCACTAAGACTATCAGAGAGGGTACCATATGTATACAGGTTGGGATGGTTGTTTATGAGCACCCAATCAAGTATACTATCTTTCTGGTTGGGCTTGCTAGTTCTAGTCAGAGTGTTAATAACTTGCTTGAATGAGTGCAAGTTAATGTGGGTGTTAGGGGCTTCAGAGGAACAATTGCTCCAGTCAATATTAAGGTCACCGAGAAGTATGGTCTCTTGGGGGTAGTGGATGGATATCCAATATAGGATATCTTCAAGTGTGGTTATATTATTACCTGGGGGAATGTACATGCAGATTATATAGATGTGTTTGCTGTTATTTAGTTTCAGTTTAGTAGCTAGGATTTCAGAGTTATTGGACTGAGGCGGTTGAATAATGTCGGTAGTTACAATCATATCAGATTTGTATAGAACCGCAACCCCACCCCCTTTTCTGGATGCTCTGTCCAGCCTGTGTATGTTATACCCAGGGGGGAGTATTTCATTGTCTGGAGTGGAGGGTTTTAACCAGGTCTCTGAGAGACACAAAATATCAGGGGTTAGATCAGCAAGGAGTGCATGAAGTTCATGCAGTTTGTTATTGATACTTCGGATGTTGAGATGACAGGTTAAGAGAGAGTTAGGTGGATGAGGAATTGTAGGGGTGTAGCTTTGGTTGCTAATAGAGAGAGAGGATTTATTTATGTTGTTAGGGCCAGGGTTGGGGTGTATGTCCCCGTCAATTAACAGGTTGAGTCTTAACTTAGAGATAAGTTTCATAAGTTTATCTATTATTTTACTATAGTGTTTGAGTCTAGGGCTGATTTTGCTAGGGTGAGTGTGCTGAGAACAGGAGCATGATGTGAGCAACGGCTTGGTATTACTGGTGTGAATAAAGTGGGTATGTTTGGTTTCAGGGTTACAGGTATGACCATATGAGGCATGAAGTCCTCCAAGAGGTTGTGTTTCATATAAGGTTAGGAGGTATGGGGCTAGTAGGATGGGTAGTAGTATGGAGTACCACATGTCTGTAGGGATAGTGATTTAATAGTCCACAATCAGTAGTTGAAGAAAGGTTTGAGGAAGAGAGGTTGGTAGGATTTAGAGTATGGTTGCGATCCACTAGAGGGAGTAGTAGCCGTATGAGTAGGTGTGATGAGAACAAGGAGAGATAATTAGTGAAGTAAAAAGATGATTGGGGCAGAGTGGTGTGGGGATTACTTGGACTACCTTTTACTTTCACATGCAGTCTGATCAAAAATAAATCAATGTTCTGTGCATATTTCTGATGTCTGAATGTGAAGAAAGTGAAAACATACCTAGCAACTGCAATATTGCTAACTGTTGTAGTCAGACGTAGGCACTGCGAGCAATGAAGAATTATTATAATGATCCTGAATAACTGCCCTTTGCATTACAATACTTATGACTCCTTTTACTACCCTGACATTTTTTTCCAAGCCCTCTGCCATCAAGGACAGGAAAAGTGAAAGAAATAATAATTATTTAAACAAATAGTAATGTCTGCTTTATGAAAAAGGTGATTATACAGGGAGCAGACCCACTTGAACAGGGCTGAGTGATGAATGCAGACAATGGAGAGATGAGAGAACAGAGGAGCTTGCAGGTTTATCTGAAAGGAAAATTAATTCTGAAATGCAGAATATCCCGCTGATATAGAAAGGATCAGTTTGGACTGAAGCTTCAAAATAAGTATTGAAATCGTGTACGGGTTCAAATCTATTTTAGTAAAGGAGGGTTAGCAATTTATTAATCTGATAGTATATTCATCAGTTTGTCATTTGTACCATGAGAATGTGGTTATGATCTTTCCATAATTAATTAGAACAGAATGTTTCTAACAGGATTAAGGTAGTTAAAAGTCTAAACCATGGTTTTTGGAAATTATACAGAATATACTATTTGGTCAAGGTCAGTAGGACAAAGGATAATTAAAATTGGACTGATGTGGTTTAAAGAGTTAATTTATAGGTTCATAGGTAGTTACTAGGCTATTGGCCCTAGAGCCTATATAAGCCTAGCCAAAAAGATACCTTGGCTTTCGCCACACAAGAAAATTATTTTCCTGTGCCACTGTTGAGCAGTGCCACAGAGGTGATCCTCGGGGTGAATTTCCTATTTCCCATCCAAGTATCAAGATTTTTCATGAAGAGTGCTAATGAGGAGCTTTGTTTGATATAGATAGGTAGTTTGTTCCAGAGTATGGGAAGTCTCTGGGATAGGAATCTATCTCTCCAGCATGTTCTGTTTATTGTAGTGACAAGGTTTAGGTCCCTAGAGCATGTAGCTTGGAGGGATTGGGATTTCTTTAAGTGGAGCATGTCCAACAGCTCTGTGTTTGACATTGCTTTGTATGTTAGGCAGAGATCGCCTCTGAGTTTGCGATATGCAATGGAGAAAAGCTAGAGTTTTTTGAGGCGGTCTGCATAGGGCATCTGTTTGAGGCTGGTAATTCTCTCTGTGAGGTATTTCTGCGGCCTTTCCAGTTGTTGTAGATGTCTTGTGAGGTACATACCAAAAGTGGCGTTGTACTCTATAATGGGTTTAATGAGAGATGAGTAGAGGGGAACAATGACCTCTTTTTTCCTGGATGAGAAACCTTTTGTGATGAGATGAGCCATGTAGAAGAATTTTCTGACTACTGTGGTGATGTGATTATCAAAGGAGAGACTACTGTCCACATGTGTCCCAAGGTCTCTTATCACACTTTCGGTGTTAAGTAGACTACCACCTATGTGGTAGCTCATGGGTACAGAGTTTTTACCAAAGGGGATGGCAATGCTCTTTTTGGCATTGCGCTTGAGGTCATGGCTTTGACACCAGGCATCTGTCTCAGTGAGGCCCTTTTGTAGGATGTCCCCATCATTAGGAGTTTTGATTATGGCTCCTTGTTTGCAATCATCTGCGAACTTCATTGGCCAAAGACCTTCTGTGTTAGCCTGTACTTCAGAAAAGTAGATACCAAACAGGAGAGGACCCAGGACTGAACCCTGTGGTACTCCACTTGGCACTGGTCTGAAGTCAGATTTGGAGTCTGCTACTTTCACAGTGTGGGTTCTGTCAGTGAGCCAGTTGGCAACCCATCTTGCAACATAGGGATTTATACCTAGTTTAGTGAGTTTATCTATAATTCCAGAATGGGGGATGGTGTCAAAAGCCTTGGTGAGATCTAGATAGGCTGTGTGAATCACCTTACCCTCGTCTACTGCTTTTGTGACTGCTTCAAAGAAGTTTATCTGGTGTAGGAGACATGATCTGCCTTTTACAAACCCAAACTGGGTGGGGTCCAGAGTTTGGAGATTACCAATGTCTTTGTGTATAAGATCCACAATGATAGTTCCATGGCCTTGCAGACCAGGCTCGTCAGGTTAATGGGATGGTAGTTCCCAGGGTCCATGGTGGCTCCCCCTTTGTGGAGTGGGATAACCTTTGCTGTGCACCATTCAGTGGGCACAAAGCCTGAGGTGAGGCTATGATTGAACATGGTGCTTTGGTGGGGTGCCAGTTCATTCTGGAGTTTGTGTAGAACGCAGCCTGAGATGTTTTCTGGTCCCATGGATTCTGTGTTCTTGGCCTTGGAGAGTGTGGTTTTTACCTGTGCAGCCGTGATTACAGGAACTTTGCATTCTTCCGGTATAGAGATGGGTCCTTTAGGGGGTGAGAGGGGGGGTAAAGTTAGCACTGAACCTATCTGCCAGGATGTTGGCAATATCAATTGGTTTTGTATATTTAGTGCCATTGTGCTGTATCTACATATATCAGAAGCCAAACTAAGGGGACCTCTATTCTAAGGGGTTTTGTGAAAGAAAGTGTACAAGCACTATAACTTTGAATACACAGAAAAGGGAGCAATCAGAGAACCATTTGACATTAGCCAAAGCTTATAGTTTGATATCATTTAAAATTAGAGGATAGAACACTGAATCAAATGTTTTTCACAATTCAACAGAGAGAAATCAGTAGGACTGACAAAATTGCCATTATGGCACATTATATTCCTTTGCCTGAGTCATGCTTTCATTCTTCTGGGACTAGTCCAGAACCCGTTCTGTTCCTCACACAGCTGGCAGTCTGAGAAGTGACAGTCAACACCAGAAACCTAAGCAAAGGAGTCAGTAAGACTATATGATGGAAGTTAATTATGACAGGCATAAAATCACAATTGATGGTAGAATGCAACTTTCCTCCATAGTTCACAGAAGACCCCAATGACTCCTGACACATAGCTATGCAGACTAGAGATGCACAGAATAAAAAGACAGCCAGCCTTTATAAATTTTAAATAAAGTTTATTATATTCCAGCTTTGCCTATTATAAAAGCCTTTATAGATGCTTCTGTTCACAATCTGCAGCAGTAAAATATATGTGAAATAGAAAGTTATGCTCACAGGCATGTGAACTCATACATAAGTGGTTGCTTGTAATAGACAAAGGGTTAATTTTTTGTCTTGTGAACAAAATGTCTGAAGACATTATGTAGCGCTGTAGAGAAATGAATGTTTAGGACCACAGAATTTTAATTCTAGAAATCCAGTTTATTTGTCTTCATATTTTTCCTTATTTGAGATTTCAGTTTGCTTGGTATTAAAATAAACAAAATGCAGTGTCTTGACTCATTTTTGAAGATTACATGCTTATATGTAAGCCACATAAATGTCAAATTCCTTTGCTTCATTACAGATATCTGATCTGCAGATAACAACCCTGAAGGATCATGACATTATCACTTGGTTTTAGTGTGAAAATATGTTCATTCAGTAGATTATAACAGGTACATACTGTACCATATGAGTAACAGGCACATACCATTCCATATGAGTGACAAGCACGTACCATACCATAGGAGTAACAGGTGCATACAGTACCATATGAGTAACAGGCACGTACAGTACCATATGAGCAACAGGCACGTACTGTAACATATGAGTAACAGACGCGTACTGTACCATATGAGTAACAGGCACGCACCATACCATATGAGTAACAGGCATGTACCATACCATATGAGTAACAGGCATGTACCATACCATATGAGTAACAGGGGCATACTGTACCATATGAGTAACAGGGGCGTACCGTACCATATGAGTAACAGGCATGTACTGTACCATATGAGTAACAGGCACATACCATACCATATGAGTAACAGGCACGTACCGTACTATATAAGTAACAGGCATGTACCGTACTATATGAGTGACAGGCATGTACCATACCATATGAGCAACATGCGCTTACCGTACCATATGAGTAACAGGCACGTATGGTACCATATGAGTAACAGGCATGTATCGTACCATATGACTAATAGGCACGTACCGTACCATATGAGTAACAGGCACATACCGTACCATATGAGTAACAGGCATGTACCGTACCATATGAGTAACAGGTGCATACCGTACCATATGAGTAACAGGCATGTACTGTACCATATGAGTAACAAGCGGGTACCGTACCGTATGAGTAACAGGCATGTACCGTACCATATGAGTAATAGGCATGTACCATACCATATGAGTAACAGGCATGTACCGTACCATATGAGTAGGTGGCACCACTCATTTGAAAGGAGATAAATCCACCAATAAAGTGATCCACTGTATTGGCTGAAGGCATATATTGAGATATATTTTTCAGAAACTTTAATGAGTAAAGGTAACCATCATGGGACATGTATTGCATAAAGGTGAATGAAATATGCTGGTATGTGATATCTTTTTACAATGATTATTTAGTTGTCCAGCACTGAGGCTTTACCTCTGGTGGGGTTAACACTGGTGAATTTTGTAATTTTTTCATGTCTGGCTACATTTCACAGAAAGTACATGAAACAGTAGCAACTTTTCTGGTATTATTCTACATTGAAATGGTCACGTAAAAGGACAATCAGTTTCATGATTATGGAGAATACATCCGTGCGAGTCTGTTCGGCCAAGGTGACTGCTACACAAAGTGGAGCATAACATGTGCTAATTGTAGTTTCTGTATTTACTTAAAACAAATTTGCAGCCAATCTATATTCTGTCCTTATCACTGAAACTAGATGAAAAAACACCATGGTGGCATAGTTGGTGTTTCTCTGGCCAGCAACATCTGGGTCAGAGGCTTCAGTCCTGACTATCAGTTGCTGTTTTGTTCAGGTTTGCATGTTTTCTGCATGCAGATGAGGATTTTGTGTGTGTTTGTGCTCCAGTTTCCAGCCATCTGTCAAAACATGGCAGTCTAAGTGGATATTCTACTTTCACCATGTATATATTATATTCTTTTTTTACCCTAGTGGCCTGGATCATTGGTGAAGAAGGAATAGCAGTGGAGCCATTCACATCAGCTAGTTAATAAAAAGTTTTATTTATTTAACATTTGTTTACTGGGAAAGTCCGACTTGGAATAAAGCCAATTTTCAGCGGAGGCCCAGGGAGAAAAACTCCAGATGCATGGCTTTGAAACATGGGGGAAACTGGAGCACCTGGAGTGAACCCACATGAACGCAGGGTGGACATGCAGACTCCGCACAGAAAGAGCCCCAGCCAAGATTCAAACCAGAGAACCGCTTGCTGTGAGGAAACAATGCTACTGCTGCATCACTGCACGGTTTAAAAAAAAAATGAAACCTGGGAGCAGTGGATCATTCTTAGTGCTTGCAGAACAGTACGATGTTCTCCAGACTTTTTCCACCCTTGCAAAGGACTATGATGCTCAATTAATTGCATTAAACAGTCTGAGCAAGTCTGAATGGAAGCATATGAAAATTAACAATAGGAAGTTCATAGGTTGGTACTAGGCTATCAGCCCTAGGGCCTATACAAGGCTAGCCATAACAATTCCTTGGATATTTTTTCCCACAATATTTACTTCCCTGGACCCCTGTCTAGCAGGACAACTGATGTAATCCCCGGGGTGAATTTCCTATCTCCCATCCAGTTGTCAAGGTTCCTTTTGTAGAGGGCCAAAGACATGTATGGACAGTCTGTTCCACAGTCTGGGGAGTCTCTGTGTCAGGAACCTATCCCTCCAGTATGTTTTGTTCATTGTGATGACAAGGTTTAGATCCCTGGAGCATGTGGCTCTGAGGAATTGGGATTTCTTTAAGTGTAGCATGTCCAACATCTCTGGGTTTGAAATTGCCTTGTATGTTAAGCAAAGATCGCCTCTGAGTAAACGATATGTGACAGAGTATAGCTAGAGTTTTTTTGGATGGTCAGCATAGGGCATCTGCTTTATGCCTGTGATTCTTTTAATGAGGTATTTCTGCAGCTGTTCCAGTTGTTGCAGATGTCTTCAGAGGTATATACCAAACGGGAGGTATTTCTGTGGCCTTTCCAGTTGTTGCAGATGTCTTGAGAGGTATATACCAAACAGGGCGTTGTATTCTATAATGGGTCTAATGAGGGATGAGTACAGTGGGACAATGACTTCCTTTTTTCTGGATGAAAAGCCCTTAGTGATGAGGTGTGCCACATAGAAGGATTTCCTGGCAGTTGTGGTGATGTGGTTATCGAAGGTGAGACCACTGTCCACCTGTGTCCTTAAGTCTCTTATCACACTTTCAGTGTTTAGTGTACTGCCACCTATGTGGTAAATCACGGGTACATGTTTTTTCCCAGAGGGGATAACCATACATTTCTTGGCATTGAGCTTGAGCCATGGCTCTGGCACCAAGCGTCTGTTTCTGTAAGGCCCTTTTGTAGAATATCCACATCATTTGGGGATTCAGTAATGGCTCCCAGTTTGCAGTCATCTGCAAACTTTGTTAGCCAGAGTCCCTTAGTCTTGGCCTTTACTTTAGAGAAGTAGCTGCCAAACAAGAGCGGTCCAAGGACTGAACCCTGAGGTACTCTACTTGTCACTTGTCTGGAGCTGGATTTGGAGTCAGCTACTTTTACAGTCTGGGTTCTGTCAGTAAGCCAGTTGGCAACCCATCGATTGACATAGGGATTTATGCCCAGCATAGTAAGTTTATCTATGATTCCAGAGTGGGGAATGGTGTCGAAGGCATTGGCAAGGTCCAGATAGGCTGTGTGGACCGGCTTACCCTTGTCCACAGCTCTGGATACTGATTTGAAGAAGTCAATCAGGTTCAGGAGACAAGATCGGCCCTTCACAAACCCAAACTGGGTGGGGTCCAGTGTTTTAAGGTTGCCAATGTCTTTGTTTATAAGTTCCATGATAATGCGCTCCATGCCTTTGCAGATCAGGCTCGTCAGACTGATGGGGTTTTTTTTGAGTCTGTCCATATAGGACAATTGTTTAAGGCCTAGGATCCTCTTTGTGAGATACTTTTGAGGCCTCTCCAGTTTTTGCAGGTGTCTAGTGAGGTACATGCTAAATGGGGCATTGCACTTGATGACTGGCTTAATGAGGGAAGAGTAGATGGAAACAATGACCTCTTTCTTCCTTGATGCAAAACCATTAGTAATGAGATGTGCCACATAGAAGGACTTTCTGACCACAGTGGCAATGTGGTGGTCAAAAGAGAGGTTGCTGTCACCTGTGTTCTCAGATCTCTTATGAAGCCTTCTGTGTTTAGTGGACTACCATCGATGTGGTAAGTCATGGGGACCAGGTTTTTCCCAAAGGGGATGACGACACTTTTTTTTGGCATTGAGCTTAAGGCCATGGTTCTGACACCAGTCATTGGTCTTAGTGAGGCCTTTCTGTAGGATGTCAACATCACTTGGGGAGTTAGTTGTGACTCCCAAGTTGCAATTCTCTGTGAACTTTGTCAGAAAGGGTCCATCCGTGTTGGCTTGGACTTCAGAGAAATAGATATCAAACAGGAGCGTCTTGGTTCTATTGGGTATGGTGAGATCCATGCATTTCTGTACGTGTTCATACAGGGCATTAGTGTGTGATTCAGCAGTCATGCAGCTGTTCTCCAATTGCATGGGTGCTGTGAAATTAGCCACGTATGTTTTTAAGAGCCCAAAGTTAGCTTTGGAGAAGTTTTTCATGGTGGTTACCTTTGTGGGAGGGGGGATGTGGATTTATAATGTGATTAGTTTGTGGTCGGATCTAACTAGTGAGGAGTTGACTATTGGTATAGTACAATAGTCACCTATGTTAGGAATGACCAGGTCAAAGATGTTGCTACCTCTAGTGGCTGTAAGAATGAGCTGATCCAGGCCATTGGAATTAATGAATTCCAGGCAATGTTGGGCAAGTGTATTTGTACACGAGTAGTCTTTCCAGTTAATGGAAGGGTAGTTGAAGTCGCCCAGTATGAGAGTGTTAGGTTGGACCCTAATATTCTCCGAGGTGCTTAGGAACGTGGAGTGTGAGTCTTGGGTCATGGCTGGGGACCAATAGCAGGCTACAACCTGAATTGCTGTCTTACCCAATGTTTGCTGCGCCTGAAGTATCTCTGATGTGTTATATTGGGCTAAAAGTCAGGAGGTGTGCACATCCTTTACGAATATGGAAACACCACCGCCTTTGGAGCTTCGGTCCAAGTTCTGGGGCCGAAAGGTGTGGAATGAGTAGTAGTACAGGGGTGCATTCTGCTGCCTTGAACCAGGTCTCTGTTACAGCACAAATGTTGATGTTCTCCATTTTAAGGAATGCTTCAGGTGAGTGCATTTTGAGATTTAGACTTCTAGCATTGAGCAACATGACCCTCAGATTGTGAAGTTACAGTGGTGATTTGGTCTTTGGAACACTACCTAAAAAGGCACTATAGGTGTCACAAGAGCCGTGGCCAATATCCAGAAGCCCAGGGGTGGCAGATGTAGGTCATCTCTGGAAAAGCATCAAGGTCTGTCAATCATTATCATCCCAGGTAGACAGATACTGGATCCCCTTAGAATGACACCAGAAACTTAGCAATTGTTGAAATCAATCATTTTCTCCTTGTACTGTGGTATCATTCTAGGTGATAGTAGGAAACTGCTCAGGGTTAGGGTCATACCCGCCTGGGCTACATAATCCGAGAGCTCCTCCATGTCTCTTTTCATGTAGACCAGGGAGGTATGCCTCAGGTCATTCACACCCACATGTACAATGAGAGAGTCATATTTGTACCTGTTGTTGACGGACCTGCGTGCATACGTTATTTGTTGGATCCTGGAACCTGACAGGCAGCTGACTGTTACTTTCTCTTTATTCAACCTAGTGAGTGGGACATCAGTGTTTCTCACTACTGAGTCATCTATGACTAGTGTGTTGGGCATGCTGTTTTGCCTTAGGGGCTTTGGTTGAGTGGCACACTATTTAGAAGAGTTATGTGTCTCGTGATTAGTGTTGTGTTGTGGTCAAGTGCGTTTCTGCCTTGGAGGTCTCTGCTGTTTGGGTAGATTTTTATTGAGAGGCTGTGCAAAAGTGGATATGTGGTTTGTGTTTTTATGTGAAGGCAGTCCTGGTATGTGTTCTGAAGGGCTATGTGCTCCATGTGGTGTGGTGCAAGTGTTGACCTTCTCCTCTTAACCAGCTATTCCGATCTTGGCTGGAGAGTGTGTGGCTTCCATTTTGGATATATAAGTGCATCTCTCACAAGTCTGCATGTTGGGAGGTAAGAGGAGATGGTTGTCCGTGTACATGAGGCAGTTGCTACATTGCCTCAGGATGCCCAAGCTCGCCAGGTTAATAGGAGGAAAGCACAGGGTAGTGACCTTTAGACATACCTGGAGGGGTGGGCATTAATAATAAGTTTTAGAGCTGTTTCCTTGTAGAACATTTAGTGCTGGTAGCACTTTTGTGTGCTACAATAATTGCTACAAGAAGTCTGGTAAAGTTCTAGACTAATAAGCTAGTAAACGTGCAGGAGAGGAGAGAACTAGCAGATCTAAGGGAAAAATTAAAGAGGAGACTTTCTGGCACTGCTCAGAAGCTTACAAACAGTCCTGGATACAGCAAATCACTATCTGGACTACACTAGTTCCAGGAAAGGCAGGAAACATTTTTTTTTTTTTGTAGAAAGTGAAGAGACAGAAGATAATGAGATCATTCAATATTCAGAAGCTAAAGGGGTGGGGCTTTGTTACGTTCTCACTACAAACAGTAGAATGAGCTGATGTAATCTGACTGGGGGGGGGGTGTGCAGTATCAACTTTATACCAGATGTGGGCAATTCAAAGTCACCAAGACATAAGACCAACACAAGAACTGGGCAATGGGGTGGGAAAAAACAGTTGTGCAGATTACAGAGATATGTATTAAAAGAGAAGTGCAGAGTCAATTGCAAATAAACACCTATCTTTTCTCAATATCACAGTAGGCAGTAGGTCAGTTTCTCTGCAGCGTAGAACAGCTTCAGCAAACAGGTATATATGTTTTAAGTTAACACCTGAAGCTTATAGAAACAAAGTTTTGTGAGCATAGACGCAAGGCAGATGAAAATGTGTGCGAATATATTGTTGAACTTAGCACTTATTTTCATAGGTGGGTGAGTGGATGTCAGGTCACCACTTCGGAAGAGCTGACAGACCTTTTGGTGTGGGAACAAGCCCTTAGCACTTTGCCTGAGGACATGAGAATCTGGTTAGCTGATAGGCAATGCAATATTGCAGATGAGGTGGGGAAGAAGGGAGACCTATACATAGCAAGCAGGGCATCACTGCACAGGAAAGGGATATCCAGTTTTGCTTATGGGTCTAAGGGAACCCATGGTGGGCAGCCTAGACCGCCTCAACAGAGTCCGCCAGTAGCAGGGGAAGCAACTAGTCCAGCTACACATCTTGGACCAAGGGGTGGATGTTTTAAATGCAACCAGTGGAGCATGTAGCATATAGATGCCCATGGAGGCAAGTTGGGGGAAAAAAGGTGGGAGACCCAGTAAGTGGGAATGCCAGTAGTAGGGTGTCTCAAGACAACAAGGGTACCAAACTACCACAAGAGGTTATATCCTAGCTTAGTAAATGGGAAAGAGACCATTGCTAAGTGAGACTCGGCCACTGACCTTACCATTGTGAGGCCTGCAATGGTTAAAGAAGAGCACTACTTGTTTGGGCAGTCCACTCCAGTCAGAGCTTTAGGAGGGACCCCATTCCAAATACCTTTGGCTAGGGTTCACCTTGACTGGGAGTGTGGAAAAAGAAGCCAGCAGGTAAGTGTGTTTGAGGATATCCCTGAAAATGTCCTGATAGGGAATGATTTTGAACTTCTATATCAGAAGATCGAACGCTAAAAATAGCAAACGCTCTTTTATCGAACTTAAAAACATGAAACCTTAAAATGTCGAAGGAACAGATCAGCAAATATTTTTCCCAGGGAAACAATTCGCTGATCCAAAAAAAAAAAAAATGTACAGGTAAAATAAAGTGGGGGTTTCACCCCCACCCCCGATGTGGGGGGCTGTGCCCCCCCATACACCCCCCAACTTAAATATACCAACTCTGAGATCGCACAACAGTGGAGAAAACAGCAAAGTCCAGAGAACACCCTATCAATTTTTTTCCCCTGGGAAAAAAAAAATCGATGTTCTGTGCCTTCGACATTTTCAGGTTTCCCGTTTTAAAGTTCGATATAAGAGCATTCACTAATTTAAGCATTCGGTCTTCTGATAGGAACCTGATTTTGATAATGCAATACTTATGTGCATGCAGTGACATGCAGTTAGGCTTGGAGACAAGCATGTGGGTCTGGTAGCCTGGGGGAGATGCAGACAGACTGCAGACTTGAAGTCAGGACTGGTGTGGTGGTTACTTCAGAGAAGGAGCTATCCTGTAGCAGTGAGACTGAAGGTGAGCCACAGTTGCTTGTAGGTACTGATGTTTCTTTGGACAGAGTGACTGCAAGGGCAGAGATGAGTAGCAGTACCCAGACTGACAGTGAGGCACCACTGTAAGAGAATACCAGACTTCCTGTGGAAGGGGAGCTAGGAAGGGTTACAAAGAGAGAGCTGAGACAGGTTCAGCTCTTAGACCCTACATTACAAAGCCTGAGGGAGGTAGCCAGTGAGGCACCTGATTCTCAAGGAAAAGGGGAATCTGTATACTGGGACAAAGATTTACTGTATAGAGAGTGGCCCCTGAGGGAGGGTAAGGGAGTGAGAGAATACAGCAGTTGGTAGTGCCCAGACCCTACCATCAGGCACTTCTAGCCATAGCCTATGATATTCCCTTTGTAGGTCATGTGGGCATACAGCGCACAAAGAGACTTATGCATAACTTTTATTGACCTGGGATTTCAAGAGATGTAACAGGGTACTGCAGGACCTGTGAGCAATGCCAAAAGGTAGGCAAGGCAGGAAACAAGATGAAATCTCCTTTGATGCCTTTGACTGTGATTGAGGAGCCATTTCAGAAAGTAGCTATGGATATTGTGGGACCTCTGAGTACCCAAAGTTCCACAGGGAAAAGTGTATCCTAGTGGTAGTAGATTATGCTATCAGATACCCTGAAGCTGTGGCCAGCAGAAAAGGTGGCAAATGGTTTGCTAGAGATTTTCAGCAGGGTAGGTTTCCCAAAAGGAACAATGACTGAAGGAGGTGCCAATTTCACATCACACCTGCTGGCTTGTCTGTGGAAGCATGGTGGGGTGAAGCACCTAAAGACCACGCCCTACCATCCCCAGACTAATGGTCTGGTTGAGAGGTTAAACCCTACACTCAGGACCATGCTACAGGCATTTGCAGACCAGTTCAAGAGGGATTGGGACAAATATATGCCCCATCTGTTGTTTTCTTACAGAGAGGTTTTCACCTTTCAACTGCTGTATGTGTATAGGGTGAGGGGACCTCTAGATTTGATTTGAGAGGAATGGGAGGGTAAGTGTGAATCCCACAAGGAGTCTGTTGTCACATACATCCTAAACTTCAAGACAAGGATCAGGGAGCTCATGGGCTTGGCCCAGAAGAACCTGGCAAAAGCTCAACAGCAGAAAAAGGTCTGGTAATTCTCGAGATAGAGAGTATGCTGTGGGGCAGCAGGTAATGGTTCTCATTCCTGTCAGACACAACAAGCTGCAGGCAGCCTGGGAGGGGCCCTCCAAAGTTGTAAGGAAGGTCAGTGATGTTAACTACATGGTAGAACTGCTAGGCAGGTGTCAGGGGCATAAATTGTACCATGTTAACATGATGAAACCTTACCATGATATTTGCAGTGGATGGCAGGAAGAGTCTGAGGGGGGAATCTCGTGACTGATTTCCTCAGTGAGGCTCAGACTGACACCTCAGTGGAAGGGGTAGCAATGTTCCAGCAACTATCCCCTATTCAGGTTCGAGAAATGCGAGCAGTGTTACAGGACTTTGGGGACATGTTCACTAGGAGTGCACCCACCTGGTTCAACACCTTGTGGATATAGGACCCCAAAGCCATATTAAGCAGGCCCATTATAGGGTGCCTGAGACAGTTAAACAGACTGTGAGGGAGGAGATACAGGAAATGTTGGAATTAGGGGTAATCCAGGAGTCCAGAAGTTCCTAGGCCTCCCCAGTGGTACTGGTACCAAAGAAGGATGGCAGCACCAGGTTCTGTGTGGACTGCAGGAAATTAAATAGTCACAAAGAGTCAGATGCTTACCCAATGCCTAGGACAGATGAAGCCCTAGAACAGCTGGGTGGGACTAAGTATCTTACCACTATTTATCTTATCAAGGGTTACTGGCAGGTGCCTTAGACTCCCAGAGCTAGAGAGAGGTCACCCTCTGCTTTCGGGTTGTGTGAGTAGATGCCCTTTGGGATGAACAATGCCCCAGTGACTTTCCAGTGGGTGGTACATCATATCCTAGCAAGGAGCAGGATAAGGAGCAGGATATTTTTCCCTTGCTTACCTGGATGATATTGCCATCTACAGCCATTCCTGGCAAGAGCACCTTCATGTCAGGGAGGTGCAGGGCAGCCAACAGGGGCAGGGTTGACCATTAAGCCCAGCAAATGTCAGGTGGGTATGACAGAGGTCTCCTTTCTCAGACATAGAGTGGGGAATTGTAAGATCAGGCCAGAAGCTGCCAAAGTTGAAGCCATTCAGGTATGGCCTGTCCCTGTTACCAACAAGCAGATGATGGCATTCTTAGGGACAACAGGGTAGTACAGAAAGTTTGTTCCCAATTATAGTACCCTAGCTGCTCCCCTCACAGACCTGATGTGGCAAAACAGGCCAGATAAGGTAGGGTGGATCCCAGCATGTGAGCAGGCATTCCAGAAACTTATAGGAGCTTTGGGAGGATCCCCTGTGTTAGCCAGTCCAGATTACAGCAAATCATTTGTTGTGCTGGTGGATGCTTCAAACCATGGAGTGGGGGCTGTACTCAGCCATGTTTCCTCAGATGGAGAAGAGCACCCAGTGGTATATATCAGCCATAAGCTCCAATCCAGGGAAGAATGCTATGCAGCTGCAGAACAGGAATGTCTATCCATAGTGTGAGCACCACAGAAACATCAGCCTTTTCTGTATGGAAGGAAATTCACTGTAGTTACAGACAATCCCTTAACATGGCTACATAAAACCAGCCAGCAAAATGCCAAGTTACTAAGGTGGAGCCTGGGGTTGCAAGCATATGATATGACAGTGCAGCACCACAGTGGGGTTAATAATGCTAACACAGATGGGCTGTCAAGACAGAGAATGGGGTAGGATATTCACAGATAAACTGAACCCACTCAAGCAACGTTTCTCAAGGGTCACTTGAAAAATTAGCTTGAGTTTTCGGGGGGGGGGGGGATATATCAAATTGTCAGCCCAGCTATCTAGAATTTTGTAAATAATTGTATGTCATTTGAGAATATTAATATGATTTATATAGAGGTGAGCCAGAAGGAGATAGTGCCAGCACAACTATCTAGAATTTTGTAAATAGTTATATGTCATTTGTGAATATCAGCAGGATGCAATTGCTTGTGTTACCGCTATATTAGAACTGTATGTCCTATTGCATAGACATGTGTGCTGAAGAGATATTTTTATTCACTATTGTAATTGTTTAGATGTATGTATTTGAACAGTAGATTAGCTTGCAAAACTTAAGAATAGTTGAAATTGAGGTACGTTGTTGATGGGCCACAAACAAGAGATCTTATCTTTCAGTTTCAATCAACAGGAGGCAGGATGTCTACATCAGGGCACTCTCAGTGTTGTTTTGCAAGTGTTTTATTGTTTTAGGTCTTCTAGCAGTTGCAATTATCTGAAGGCTATGTATTTTCACAGAGAGATGTTAAATGCTACTAGCTGCAGTGGGGGTTTAGCCTGGGAACTGGTCAGGTTACAAAAAGTGATGTCATGCTGCAAGTATCCCAGCAGTAATATTTGATATTAATTTAAGAACTCTCTGATAGAGAGAAACAGGGCATTTTGTATTTTGTCTTTGACCTGACAAGAACATCCACTCACCACTTCTGCCTGATTGTTGTTCTGTAAGTAAGTTTTTAGGGCATAGTAACTCCTTTGGATTCAGATAGGAATATAGTAAGTTTTCTTTATTTGAGACTGTTCTGCAATGTTGTTTTAAATATCTACTGTGATTTTGAAATCTGATGTAAATGATTACTTACTGAGTATTGTCCTGTTCTTTTATTATTTATTATTAAATATATTTAAACCTTTCATTTGTGGTTGGTCTGTTAGAAATAGTTCAGCTCTTAGAGTACCTGCATATCTATTTGGTGACACTGTACTGGCCACTCCTAATAGCTTGGCACTTCATCAAACTACCATTTGGATTAATAGTAACACTACATAGTAGGATTGGCTATCCTTTGCTAAGGGCCTTAAAGTAGCTGATAAGGGGTGTTGGTGGCAGTGGTAACTACCTTATACTACCTGGGCAGAAGGGGGTATAGCTAGTAAAGCTGTGCCAGCCTTCCCCATGTGTGCGTTTGTGTGTAAAACAAATTTCCAAGAGTGTGTATCAGCTACTTGGGCAGGGATA
This sequence comes from Protopterus annectens, assembly GCF_019279795.1. Taxonomy (NCBI): domain Eukaryota; kingdom Metazoa; phylum Chordata; order Ceratodontiformes; family Protopteridae; genus Protopterus; species Protopterus annectens. Next base: position 1,504,042,461 of record NC_056726.1, read on the forward strand.
TGAAGCACTGGTTGGATAGAGTGTTGGATGACTTGGCTTGGAACCCTGGCTAAAGACTCAACTCTATAGCTGTGCCAGTGGGAGTCTTATTTGGAATCTGGAGAAAGAGGGAGAAACCAGCCCCAGACCGACTGTGGTCTCTGTATGCTCTTAAGGGAAATTGCACTTTACTGTGTGTATACTTGTCATTCTCCCAGTGTGCATGTCCCCTACTGTTGCCAGTGGTGAAGATCGAGACTCCTTGATTACTGGGCCAGTGTTGGGGCATCACACTCTGCATTACCTTTTGGTCTATCCAGTGCTCAAGGGGCATTCATGAAGTGCCTACGTCCTGTGATAGCCAACTACACAATACGAGATATGCATGTTTTCCTTAGTTACACAGATTGCTTATTTTTTCAGATTCTTTTTCGAGGTGTTGGAAATCTTTCATCTGGGTAGGGTATCTTCAACACAAAGTGGGGTTTCAGGAGAACATCCAAAAGTCTTCTCTGACTCCTTCTCACAGGACTGTTTCTAAGGTGTCTCCTGGACACATCACATAAAGAGCCTTTCTTACACAGGAAAAGTAGATCTGTATCTAAATCTGTTCCTCAGTTTTTCCACTTAGACTACTATCTCAGGTAGTGATTTTTTTAGGATTCTGGCTCTCATGGCTTCCACGATTATCATGATACATCTTGCAGGATTCCACATGTGAAAAATCCAATGGTCCTTGAAATGTGTTTAGTCCCAACATCGTCATAGGTTCATAGGTAAATACTAGAGTAACTGGACTTGTGGGCCATTTTAAGTCTATCCAATTTCCCTTTTTGACTCGAATTACTCTATCTCATTTGGTAATATATTATCTTCCATAGCTTGTGTAAAACCAGAACTACAGTACATGCTAGCTTTTCACCAGCTCATGGGAAACTATCTCAACAATAACCTGACAAATACCGCCTAAATATTCTTTGGGATGTATTAAAAGCTAAACAAAAACAAACTCATAGTAATCAAAGCTCTAGATAACTTGATAATAAAACAGACAGAATGGTATACATTTCTACCATTTATTCTAGATCTGACTCTACTCACTGAACATATCACAGCTAAAGTAATTTCTCAGCTAAGAGTCTGTTACTCAACCTCAAGCCACCTTACCAAAAGCATGGTGTACCATTGCAAATAATGGGCTTGTACCCTAACCAGAATATGCCTGCTCCATCAAAAATCTCCACCACGCACAGCATCAAAGCTTCAGTAACACATGCAGCTATGTTAATGACTCACCTTGAGTGGAACATCACTTACTTATAAGGACATGGCACTCTTGTCCAAGGAAAATGCGTTTGGTTCTTCTTCCCTGGTTATAGCATGGATACTTATTCCTGTCTGTCTGTCTGTCACTTCTTCAGCAGTATCTAGAAAGAAAAAAGCAGTTACAAAGAGTTCTTGCTGTTGTTGAAGACTCTGTCTATGCCTCAGCCAATAGTTGACGAACCTGCAGTGGCCACTGATCATTCCTCATTTGTTGAGGAGATTTGCCTGGCTGCATACTCAGAACCAGCCAGAAAATGTAAAAAAAATGAGATTTTAAATTCTCCTTTGGATAGAGGTTTAGAGATCCAGTGTTGTCTATTTTCATCCAGTTCAACACATGGGTTGTTGGATCTGATGGGATCTGTCCTAAGCACTAACTTGGAATCTTTTATAGTACCAAGGCTCTGACTCCTCCCCTACCCACAATTCTCTGCACCCTACTCTCTTCCTCCAGATCTCGTTTGTCACCTGAAGTTGTTACATGTGTATACAAGGGCTCTTCTCTGAAATTTGATATCCTTTTTGTTGCATTGCAGTTTCTGTTTCCTCTCCTCTTCCAAGAGTTTTGCTCTCTAGCACAAAATGTTGCAGAGCGTTTTCTACTGTGTTAATAATATTATAGTTTTTATACAATTTATATAATCGCTAAGATGTTATCAATATACAGTTAGCTAACAGTGATTTATATAGTTAAGTCTGTTGGAGAGAAATAGCTTCAGTAGTATTCGGGTATAGAATTAAACATTTTCTGTGATTTCTAGTTTATAAGATATTTAATAATGTTTTAGGTATTTTGATAGTTTCAGTACAGTAATGGCAGAGTCCCAAAGCTCCAAGAAATGTATTGAGTGTGGACACAAGTTGCCATCACAAGATCCACAAGTAAAGCGTCTTTACCATTTGTGTGCAGAGGCCGTTTAGAAGTAGACTGCCAGTCATAAAACCCTTTGGTTCAATAGCCTTACAAGCGAGGAGGGAGAAACTAATAGTAAAGTTTACTTCCCCCACAGACAGGAGCATTTTCTTCAACTGGATCTTCTTCTACTCCTGTCAAGAAAGCTGACAAAGTTAAATTGAAAGATCGAGGAAAGATAAAGATCCTTCTGACAGAGACCAAAAGAAATCTAGAGAAAAAACAGATCCAGTGCTATTTTTGTCCATTCAAACATAAGGGTTGTCAGATCCAACCTCGGCACCAGTCTTGAAGCTTATTGGATTCAGAGCTCTGACTCCTCCTCTAACCATAATTCCCTAGGATACATCTCAGATGCTTGAATTTTTCATTTGGCACTCAAACAGTATGGGTGGGTGCAAGAGCTGTCTTCAGCAGTAGGTTGAATTTTATTATTATTATTATTTCTTACCGCAGCTTCCCTCTTACTGTGAGAGCTTTTCTCTCACCATATTCTTCTTTTAGTATTAACTTGAGTTTTTGTAGTTAGATCTCTGTACTTAGTGTAGCTAGCTGTTAAGGCCTACAGCCACCTCTCTTGCTATTACCTAAATTAATACATGCAAATATATATATATATATATATATATATATATATATATAAACTTGTTACTTTTTCCTAATCTTTCCTTACTGAGTTTTTATGATGTCCAAATCAGCAAGGTTTAAGAAGAGGCAAGTCCAACACTCCCAATGTGTTTATTGTCTTGGCACGTGCACCTTGATGTAGAATGTCAATTGTGTGCACATTTTGGTGCTTGGTCCCTCCAAACTAGAAGTCACAAGCTGGTTTTAAAGGAGCTCCCTTCTGGCACAGACAGGGTCTACCACTTCCTCTTCTTCTCCTTCAAAAAGAGACAAGCCTAATTCTAAGGCTCCAGAGAAAGAAAAAGATAAAGAGAGACAAGGAAAGGAGAAGATAGAACGGAACAGGAGTAGGTCTCCTGCCAGGGCTTCAAGGAAAAGGTCCCTGGAACTGACAACATTTGTCAGTCCTGAACCCAGGGTTCCCAGAAAGTCAGGCCCTACATGTCAAAAGTACCACCGTAACTGCTACAACCAAACAGAATCTGAGGGCTATGCTACTCAGCACTAGAAGTTTGAATCTCAAAATGCACTCACTCCAAACTCTCCTTAAAATGGAGAACATTGATGTTGGTGCAGTAATTGAAACCTGTTTCACGGCTCCAGAGAGCAGCCCTGTGCTACCAGGCTATAATTCATACCACACCTTTAGGCCCCAAAACCTGGACCAAAGCCCTAAAGGCGGCGGTATCTCCATATTCATAAAAGATATACACACCTCCAGACTAGTAGCCCAACACAACACTTTGGAGATACTCTAGGTACAACTAACAATGGGCAAGACAGCAATCCAGGTAGTTGCCTGCTATAGGTCCCCCACCATGTTCTAAGACTCCCATGCCACATTACTAAACATCCTGAAAAATACCAAAGTGCAACCCAACACCCTAATACTGGGGGACTTTAATTACCCCTACATAAACTGGGAAAAAAGTAGTAACTCACTTGTTCAATGATTCGTGGAATTCATAAATTCCAATGCCCTGGACCTACTTGTTCTTATCCCCCACTAGGGGTAACAACATCCTCGATCTGGTCATAGCCAACATGAGCAACTGTTGCTCTACACCTGAAATTAACTCCTCCCGGCCCTGGACAGATCTGACCACAAGCTAATCACCATGGATATCCACATCCCTCCTCTCCCACCGTAAATGAAACCACTGTAAAAAACTTCTCCAAAACAAACTTTGGGCTCCTAAAAACAGAGGTGGCAAACTTTACAACAGTCATGAAGTTGGAAAATAGCTGCTCGACTGCTGAATCACACACCATTGCACTGTACGAATACATTCACAAATGCATGGATAGAGCCATCCCAAACAGAACCAAGACGCTTACCTCCAAAAAAGGAAGCCAATCTGGCAGTCCCTTACCTTAAACAACTCTAATAGAGATGGAAGAAACTGTTGCAGAAAAGGGTAAAGTCCCAAGACTGGAAAAAATCCCTAGCTAGCCTTAGAAAAAAATGATATACCTCATCAAATCCTGTAAAGCTAGCTATGAAAACAAAATAGCAGCTAATACTAAAGACAACCACAAGGCAGTCTATAGTTATGTCAAGAATATTCAGGGCAACACTCAGGTCTGCTTTGAGCTACAGCACAATGGCAGCACATATACAGAGCCAGCTGACATTGCCAATATATTGGCTGATAGGTTCAGTGCAAATTTTACCCCCCTTTTACCCCCCAAAGGGCCAATTGCAATTCCCAAGGAGTGTCAAGTTCCTAATATTACTGCTGCTCAGGTTAATACTGCACTTTCTAAAGCCAATAACACAGCTTCCATGGGACCCGATAATATCCCTGGATGTGTCCTACATGAGCTACAAAATGAACTTGCACCACACCCACGTGACCTGTTCAATCACAGCCTCACTTCAGGCTTTGTACCAACCGAATGGCGAATGGCCAAGGTCATCCCACTCCACAATGGGGAAGCGACTACAGACACTGGAAACTACTGGCACATTAGCCTGACTAGTCTGATCTGCAAGGCTATGGAGTGCATCATTGTGGACCTTATAAATAGGGATATAGGAAACCTCCAAACTCTGGACCCCATGCAGTTCAGATTTGTGAATATTAGATCATGCCTTCTCAATCTGATAGATTTCTTTGAGTCCATCACCAGAGGTGTGGATGAGGGAAAGGTGGTACACACAGGCTATCTCAATCTTGCCAAGGCCTTTGGTACCATTCCCCACTTGGGAATCATTGATAGACTCAATCTACGCATTAACCCCTTTGTCACAAGGTGGGTTGCTAACTGGCTCATGGATAGAACTCACACTGTGAAGGTTGCAGACTCCAAATCGGACTACCAACCAGTCACGAGTGGTGTCCCACAGGGATCTGTCCTGGGTCACCTTCTGTTTGGCAACTACTTCTCAGAAGTCCAATCCAACACAAAAGGACTCTGGGTGACCAAGTTTGCAGATGATTGCAAACTGGGAGCCATTATAGAATCCCCACCTGATGTAGACATCCTACACGGCCTTGAACTAAATGGCAAAAAACGCATCGGTATTCCATTTGGGAAAAACTCTGTGACCATGAACTTCCACATCAATGGAGTTCCACTTAACTCAGAAGGTGTAATAAAAGATCTTGGAACACAGGTTGATAGCAACCTCTCCATTGACAACCACATCACCACTGTGGTTAGAAAATCCTTTTATGTGGCACATCTCATCAGAAAGGGTTTCTCATCTAGGAAGAAAGAGGTCACCATCCCTCTCTACTCATTCCTCAACACCACTTACATCCCTTCCTCTTTCTGTTCTGAGGTTGTCAGTGTGAGAACGGACTTGAAGTGAGGCATCTGTGCTGAGGACCAAGAGGATCGGACTAAACTGAGGTTGGCAGATTCTACCCTATCCTCAATACAGCTTCTTTTTACATCTTGGAATCAAGATCAACTTTGGGGTCAAGGCAGCTTGGATCTGAGAAATCGGGTTCTTCCTTGGATGGGAGCAGGTTCTCAGAGGCAATTGCAGCTTCGGCCTTCAAGGCTTTTCACAGGGTACTTGACTTACCCAAGGAGAAGACATCTTCAGTCAGCCAGGCATCACCCAAACCCCAGCAGGATCAACTTTCTTCTTCCTCTCATCTTTCTATCAGACAGGGACAGTTGAAACCACAAGCTGTCTATGCCTCTTCCTATATCAGCTCCCATTCTGATTCCAAACCATCTGATTCCCGACCAGAGTTGGCTCATAGGAGACAGACATACAAAAGGAAACACAGACTCAACAACAGAGTCTGTCACAGAAGACACAGACTTGGAGGAAGATGAAGGCTCCCCCAGATCTCCTTCTGAAGATGTCACGTTTGGTGAAGTTAAAGAATTGATAAAGCAAAGAGGGAGATGGTACTCCCAAGACTCTAGATGAGTGCATGTTCTTGGAAGCCTTTGGTCCGAAGACTCTCACTCCGTGTTCCTAAGCTCTCTGGAAACTATTAGGGTCCAACCCAACACTCTCATACTAGGTGACTTCAACTACTCCTCCATCAACTGGAAAAAATACTCATGCACCAATACACTGGCCCAATGCTTCCTGGAATTCATCAATTCCAATGCCCTGGACCTGCTCATTCTTAACCCCACTAGAGGAAGCAACATCCTTGACCTGGTTGTTACTAAGATGGGCAATCATTGCTCCATGATATTTACCAAAGGGGGAATATACTTTGCATGTGCTAGATGTTTATTGTCACCTCAGGTGTTACCCAGACAGAACAAAACATTTCAGAGTCTCTCATCAATGAGTTGCTGCTTCATCAAAACAGAGGCTGGGGAAGGCTGTCCCTAAAATAACACTTTCACGATGGTTGTCACATTGCATTTCCTTTGCTCTACACCAATAGTCAATTCCTCCCTGGTTAGATCCAACCACAAACTAATCACCATGGAAATCCACATCTCATTCACACCCCTTGCAGAGGTAACCACCACGAAAAACTTCTCCAAAGCTGACTTTGGGCTCCTAAAAACAGAGGTGGCTAACTTCAAGGCACCCATCTCAATGGAAAATAGATGCATGACTGCCAAATCATACACCAATGCACTGTACGAACACGTACATAAATGCATGGAACTAGCCATACCCAACAGAACCAAGACACTCTCCTCCAAAAAAAGGAAGCCAATCTGTTGGTCCCCTGTTATTAATAAACTCTACAACAGAGGGAAGAAACTGTTTCAGAAAAAGGTGAAGTCCCAAGACTGGAAAAACTCCCTCATTAGCCTCAACAAAAAGTTGAGATCCCCCATCAAAATTTCTAAAGCCAGCTATGAAGGCAGGATTGTGGGCAAAGACTAAAAACAACCACAAAGCCTTCTATAGTTATATCAAGAATATCCACGCCAATACCCAGGTTTGCTCTGAGTTAATGCACAATGGTACCTCCTATACTGAGCCAACAGATATTTCCAACATACTGGCTGACAGATTCAGTGCCAACTTTACCCCTCTCTCCCTCTAAAGGACCAATCACAATACCAGAAGAATGCCAGGCACCCAGCATTACTGCAGCACAGGTTAAAGCTGCATTGTCCAAGGCCAAGAAGGGTTCCTATCAGAAGAGTGAAGGCTTAAATTAGTGAATGCTCTTATATTGAACTTTAAAACGCAAAACCTGAAAATGCTGAAGGCACAGAACATCATTTTTTCCCAGGGAAAAAATCGATGGGCCGTTCTCCAGACTTTGCTGTTTTCTCCACTGTGTTGTGATCACGGAGTTGGTATATTAAGGTTGAGGGTTGCAGGGGGCAAAGCATTGTTTTTTTTTTTTTGGATCATTGATCTGTACCTTCAACATTTTAAGGTTTCGAGTTTTTAAGTTCAATAAAAGAGCATCTGATATAGATGCACCAAGAATACAGCTTCCATGGGAACCTACAATATCCCTGGATGTGTTCTACATGAACTACAAAGTGAACTGGCACCACATCCGGGTGCCCTGTTTAATCACAGCCTCACCTCAGGCTTTGTCTCTACCAAATGGCACACTGCTACAATAATCCCTCTCCATAAAGGGGGAGTTACTACAGACCCTGGGAATTATCCCCCCATTAGCCTTATGAGTCTGATATGCAAGGCTATGGAGCACATCATCATGGACCAAATCTCCAAACTCTAAATCTCACGCAATTTGGTTTTGTGAAAGGTAGATCATGCCTGCTCACCTGGTTGACTTCTTTGAGTCAGTCACCAGAGCTGTGGATGAGGGCAAGGCAGTTCATACACCCTGCCTCGATCTGACCAAGGCCTTTGATACCATTCCCCACTCAAGAATTATTGATAAACTCACCAAACTAGGCATCAACCCCTATATCACTAGGTGGGTTGCAAACTGGCTCACAGATAGAACCCACAGTGTGAACGTAGCAGACTCCAAATCAGACTGGCGACCAGTTACGAGTGGAGTCCCACAGGGATCAGTCCTGGGTCCTCTCCTGTTTGGCATCTACTTCTCAGAAGTCCAGGCCAACATGGAGGGACTGTTGCTGACCAAGTTCACAGACGACTGCAAGCTGGGAGCCATTATTAACTCCCCAAGTGATGTAGACACCCTACAGAAAGGCTTCACTGAGACCAATGACTAGTGCTGAAACCATGGCCTTAAGCTTAATGCCAAAAATGTGTCGTCATCCCCTTTGGAAAAAACTCAGTTCCACTACTTACCACATCGATAGGAGCCCACTGAACACTGAAGGTGTTATAAAAGATCTGGGGACACAGGTTGACAGCAACCTCTCCTTCGACCAACACATTGCCACTGTGGTCAGAAAGTCCTTCTATATGGCACATCTCATTACCAAGTGTTTTGCATTCAGGAAGAAAGAGGTCATTATCTCTCTCTACTCTTCTCTCATTAGGCCAATCATGGAGTATAATGCCCCATTTGGCATGTACCACACTAGACACATACAACAGCTGGAATGGCCACAAAAGTACCTCACAAAGAGGATCCTGGGCCTTAAACACATGTCCTACACAGACTCAAAAAACTCCAGCTATTCTCTGTCTCATATCATCTATTAAGAGGTAATCTCTGCTTGACTTACAAAGCCATGTCTGATCCAGCTCTGTTAGAAATGCTGCATCTAAAGAAATCCCAATCCTTCTGCACCACACGCTCCAGAGACCTCAACCTCATTATCACAATCAACAGAACATGCTGGAGGGACAGGTTCATAACACAGAGACTGCCCATGCTCTGGAACAGACTTCCCATACATGTCAAGCACTGGCCCTCTTCAAGAGAAATCTTGATGAGTGGATGGGAAATAGAAAGTTCACCACCCCGGATCACTCCAGTGGCTCTACTTGACAGAGGCACTGGCGACTAACTTTGGGTGGCATGATGCCAACGCACTTCTATGGGCTAGGCTTGTAAAGGCTCCAGGGCCATTAGCCTAGTACACACATATAAACCAGAAAATTATATATAATCAAATGCAAAACGTTTTCCTGTTTATGCCAACAACATAACTAGCACTCATTCAAGGCCAGTGTTTTCCTGGTTTTATAATATTTTTGTGAGTTACTTTCCTATGACTGGTCTTACTCATCTAACAAAGTTCATTTTCTGGCTATTTCAGCATGGCCTGACATGGATTTCTCTCTTTTGAAAGATTCTCAGGTTAGTTTTTTGAAAGTGGTATTGTTTAACAGACCTCCAAGAAATCGGGTGGTTCCTTCTTGAGATCTTAATTTTATGTTAGAGAATCTAACACTTCTCCATTTGAATCAGCTCATTTGGTTGAGTTCAGGTTCTTAACATGGAAAAGTTTTACTAATTCCTCTTACCTCTGAAAGAAATGTATCTGAGTTGCAAGCCTCAACACATTTTCCACAGAGACAGGATTTTTGAGAACTAATCCTTTCTTTATGTCTAAAGTTGTATCTGAGTTTGCTTTAAGCCCAGCCATCCATCTCTGTGTATTCTTCCCTGAACCCAAAAAAATGAGGGAGAAAGGATACCTCATACCTCATACCTTGAATATCCGAAGAAAACTCAGGTACTGTCTTAATAGAACACAATCTTTCCAAACTTTCAATCAGTTGTTCATTTCTTGTAAAGGTAAAGAAAAGGGACAGGATGCGACAGTGCAGACTATATCCAAGTGCTTGCCCTACTTTTAATGCATTTTGTTAATCCCACCACATGGAAATTACTCCATGCAGGGTCAAGGCAGACTCGGTCAGGGCCTTTGCTTCATCAGTGACTTTTTGGAAAAGGTTGTATTGTTGAAGTATTCCAGAAGCAGCAACTTGGTCCTATGTACATACCTTTAGAAAGTACTATGAAATATCTTATTTTGCAGTTTGAGAGCAGGCTTTGCTAAGACCATTCTTCAGGGATTCCTGGACTCTTCACCCCTCCCTCCTCATGGTCAGTATAGGCTGTGGTAATTCATCCTGCCTCCTCCCAGTCAGTCTAAGCTGTGGTAATTCATCCTCCCCCTCACAGTCAGTTTAAGCTGTGGTAATTCATCCTCCCTCCTCATGGTCGGTATAAGCTGTGGTAATTCATCTTGCCTCCTCACGGTCAGTATACACTGTGATAAGTCCTCCTCATAGTCAGTATAAGCTGTGATAATTCATCCTCCCTCCTCCATGGTCAGTGTAAGCTGTGGTAATTCATCCTCCCTCCTCATGGTCAGTATAAGCTTTGGTAATTCATCTTGCCTATTCTCGGTCAGTATACACTATGGTAATTCATCCTCCCTCCTCGCGGTCAGTATACACTGTGGTAATTCATCCTCCCTCCTCAAGGTCAGTATATGCTATGGTAATTCATCCTCCCTCCTCACAGTCAGTATACACTGTGATAATTCACCCTCTCTCCTCACAGTCAATAAAAGCTGTGGTAATTCATCCTCCCTCCTCACGGTCAGTATACACTGTGGTAATTCATCCTCCCTCCTTATGGTCAGTATAAGCTGTGGTAATTCATCCTCCCTCCTCACGGTCAGTATAAGCTGTGGTAATTCATCCTCCCTCCTCACAGTCAGTATAAGCTGTGGTAATTCATCCTCCCTCCTCACGGTCAGTATACACTGTGGTAATTCATCCTCCCTTCTCAAGGTCAGTATAAGCTGTGGTAATTTATCTTACCTCCTCATGGTCAGTATACACTGTGGTAATTCATCCTCCCTCCTCACGGTCAGTATACCCTGTGGTATTTCATCCTCCCTCCTCATGGTCAGTATAGTAATGTCTTTCAGCTTTTCACGGTTAGGGGTCGCCACAGCAGAATGCCGGAATGCTTATGATTGGCAGTAGATTTTTATGGTGCCGAGGTGCCAGCCCAACGCCCAACTATCAACAAAGGCACACCCATTCACGCATGCACCTATGTCTTTAAACATCACTCGACCATAGGGAGGACTTGCAGACTCTAAAAAGATGGCGCTCCAGCCGAGAATTGAACCGGAGAACCTCTTGCTGTGAGGTGGCAACGCTAACCACTTCACCACCGCATAAGCTGTGGTAATTCATCCTCCCTCCTCAGGGTCAGTATAAGGTGTACTAATCTATCCATATAGCTGAGGTTACCGCAGCAGTGATCAAATGATGAACACAGTACAGTTGTGTTAAGTGTTCTTACCCTAACAGTAGATGGTCGAATAATCACTGCTGCAATAGCCACTCCCTCTCTTGAGCCCCCTTATTTTTTGGTGTGTTGTTTTTATGTCAGGGTGTGGACATTTTTTTTAACTCAACTGCCCTCTTTCAGTCGGCTTGAAATCCTGAAGGGCCTAGCACAGAATCGTGTCTGTTAGGTTCATAGATTTATATGTGTTTACTAGGCTAACGACGACAAGGCCATTTTAAAGCTGAGACAAGCATCCCAAATCTCTGATGAGTTCTGGTACCTTTGATAAGTGTAAGCAGGAGTTTGGGACGTGAAACATTTACAAGTAGGCACCTGGAAGATGAACCATTTACAGACTGCCTGTGTCCATTAGAAACATAGGTGATGAACCATTTACAGACTGCCTGTGTCCATTAGAAACACAGGTGCTAAACGTTAGATTAATTTCCTACTTTCCATCCATCTGTTCAAGTTATACTTGAATTGGGTCGTAAGAGAAACTCTGCTTGGAAGGGGAACCTATTCCAGAGAAGGGGTAGTCTCTGTGATACATACCTGCCTCTCCAGAAGGTTCTATTTATAACTCAGGCAAGGTTTAAGTCTTTAGAATGGGCAATTCTGGTGCTGTTTGTTTTGCAGATATGCAGGAGGTCAATCAAAGTGGGGTCTAACAATGCCCTGTATGCCAACCATAAATCTCCTCTCAACAGCCTGTAGGAGACAGAATACTGGGATAGGGCTTTGAAGATATCTGCATACGCCATGTTATTTACATCCTGTATTATTTTAGTGATTCCAGTCATTGGATGTGCCTGGTTAGGTACATACCAAAGGCGGCATTGTACTCTATGATAGGTCTGGCAAATGCAGAATACAGTGGTACCCTGTTTCAGTTTGTGCTGACTAATTGTTTGGGCATGTGGAAGGTGCACTTATGCTTTTGAAGCTGGCTGTCTGTTATACATTATGCAGAATATAACCCCTATAGCTAAGACTACTGCAGCAGTGATTACTCAGACATCTGTTGTTATGGTAAGTTTAATTGCACAGCTGTACCTTTTCTCCCTTAACCTTTGGGCTGTCCAGTGTCCACTGTTTACAGTATCTCCCATCATAGCCAGTTGCAGGCTACAAAGTATCCTTATTATTCCATGTTTAGATGATATGCTTATCCTTACAGAGTATGTTTCAAAGCAACAGGAATCCCTCACATGGGTAAGAGATCTCCTACACAGGTTGGGATTCCAAGAGGATATTCAAAAGTCTTTTTGACTCCATCACACAGGATTGGGTTTCTGGAGTGTCTGCTAGACATCACAGAACAAAGATATTTTCTTCCACAAGAACAACAGAGCTATATGTAGATCTATTCCAGGGGTTTCCCCACACAAACTTCTGTTACTGAGAGGGAATACCTCAGGATTATGGGTCTCATGGCTTCCAATATTTCACATGATCACATGATACCTCTTGCAAGACCACATGAGAAAGATACGCTGGCATCTGAAATCTCTTTCTTCCAGGAAACAAAACCCATTTTGTTTTCAAATTCCAGTTCTGGAATTTGTGAAACGAGAAGTCACTTGGTGGAGAAATCAAATAGCCATGAATCCAAGTCTCCCATTCTCCCCTCGTACCACTACAGCTGCTTTGGACTTTGCTTGAGGAGCAGTGTCAAGAAGAAAAAAAGTACAAAGTCTCTGTGGAAAAAAAAGACAGATATAAAAGGACATTAATATAAAAGAGATGTGAACTCCTCAAAAGACTCGTCTGAATCAGATGTGGTCCTCAGGACCT
>NC_056726.1:1504060711-1504123211 GCF_019279795.1 Protopterus annectens
AAATTGAAACACAAGTCAGTCATATTCTTCATAAGACTGAATCCTGAAGTTTTCTCCAATATCTTGCTAATATCCAGTGACTACATAAATGGTAATTTTTAAAACGGAATGACAACTTGGCTAAATTCAAAACCCCCCTTTGCGTCAAGAACCATACTGCTTATGCAGAATCCTTTATTTCCAAACTTTATTCACATGTAATGCACATGCAAGTTAGTCTACATAGCTACAGTTGCCCCCCTCAAAAATAAATACAACTCCAAATTCAAAAATAAACCTGTATGGTGGAACCTTAATATAAACAGGCTGTATAATAATAAAAGAAAAAAATTGTTGAACACAAAAATAAATCTGTCTCTTTCTAAACTAAACAAAGAACTCCACATCCTGATCAAATCAACCAACTCCAGATATGAGATGAAAATAGCTACCCATGAGAAAAATATATACAAAGTCTTCTATCAGATATCTCAGAAACAATGGCCAGCACTGGGCAGAGCTAATAGTAAATGGTTATCACATACTCAGACCCAGAGGACATAGTCAATCTCTTGTCTAACAAATTCATCCTAACTCACTCCCTCTGGGTCAAGTATTCTCAGATAAAATGCCTGCAAGTACCCCTCAATCCCCAAAAGATGTTTTCAAGGCAATATCTATGGCCAAGAACACCTATGTTTAAGGGATGGATAACATATCTGGCTGTCCAGTAGTCAGGTTAAAACAAGACTTGTCAGGACCCCTACAGAGGTTATTGAGTATTAATCTCAAAACTAGCTTTGACGCTGATGAATGTAGGATATAAGATCATTCCTTTGCACAAAGGTGGTCCCAGTGGCCTAATGGATATGACATTTTCCTCCTAAGCCAGGGATTGCGGGCTTGAGTCCCATCTGGGGTAATGTAATCTTCCATGTACCTGGCTAATTATAGAGCCATAAGCCTGAACAGTATCATCTGCAAGGCTATGGAAAGGACCATTTTGGAAATGGCAAATGAGGATATAGATAACCTATATACTGTTGACCCAGACCAGTCTGGATTTGTTGAGTACAGATTCTACCTACTTTTTCTGGATATTTTGTTTGAAAAAGCCACTGAGTCAATGGATGAGGGAAAATCAGTGTACACTGCATATCCAGACCTTGAAAATGCATTTGACACCACCCCTCAATTGGGTATCATAGATACACTGTCTCAGCTTAATATTAACCCTGTGTAACTCATTGGATAGCAAACTGGCTCACAGATAGAACCAAGGAGGTAAGGAGGGGTAGCTCTACTTCCTGCAAAAGACGTCACTAGCAGAGTGCCCCAGGGTTATGTCCTTAGGTCATTCCTCTTTGACATTTACTTATAGGAGGTCAAATGTAATGTTAAGGGTTTGTGGCTAACCAAGTTCGCAGATGACTGTTTTCATTGTGCATCTTATATCTAAAGGTATTGCATCCAGATTTAAGAGGTAATTGTTCCACTGTACTTGGCACTCTTTAGGCTGAACATTGAGTATAGTGCCCCTTTCACTATGGAGTTTTACAAACACTTTTCACAACTGGAATGACCATAGTGCTTTCTCACTAAAAATATCAAGGGTTTAAATCATACAAACTATACATACTCTCTCAAAATCTCATCTCTTCTCTTGGTATCATAAAGGACATTGAGAAACAACCTCTATCTCATGTATACAGTCTTAACAGACATTATTCTGTGAAACCTATTTCAAATTCCCAAATCCAGTGGTGTCATAAACACCTGTTCAATGGACCCAAGTCTTTTTTGCAAAATCAAATAGAATATGCTATAGGGATAGGTATGTATCACAGAGGATACCACTCCTCTTGAGCTGTCTTCCACTCCACACAAAGTAGTGTACCTCCCTTGCTCTAGACAGACATAATCTGGATGAATGAATGAATGGATAACCACAAATTGACCCCCAGTTAAGCACCACTGGCCCTCATGGATAGTGGGACCATGTAATTACTCAAAAACATACTAGTTCAGCATACCTTTGGGTATTTGTATTTCAAATTATAAGGTCTGATAATTACCATGGAAATGTGACAGTAGGATTCTTAGGATACTCACAGATCAATAGTCTAGTAAGTACCTATGAATCTGTGAACCTAAGAGAATATAAATATTAAAAATTTCTTCCATTCATTCTTGTTTACCCACACATATTGGCTCAGTGTTGTATTGCAGCATTTTGAGGCCAGCTGTGCTGGTAACATATCCAATATAAAGCTCTAAACATAAATTACTTGATGTATTCCAGCAAAATATAGTAACAGAAATTAAGAAACCCTGGAATATATTCAGAACTGGTACCTAATTTCCAGATCTTGCCGTACTTCAGTGTTAATGGTCTGCATATGTATATGAGTTTGTGTACATTAAAATGCTGCTAATATAACCTGTGAAGATTCAAAAACACCTGCTTAGATAATTTGGTTTTAAGTCAGATAGTCTGCTTCAAAACGAGCTGCAGCAGATGGTTTTCTTTAACTAGATATGGCCTTACGCTAATGGGAACGGCTTTATAATTGATTTAATAGTCCTTGCCTGCTCTAATCATACACTCTGGTATAATAGATTGGGATGTCTGACGTTTTAAATGATCATTGACCACTCTAATACGAATTTAGATTTGAGTATGAATGATAAAGTATTATAACATGTTAGTAATCAAAGAAAAGTTTTCAGTAAGAAGTCAGTCTTTCCTTCCTTCAGGGATTAAATGAAAAATCTGAATAGGCAATTACAAGAGATCTGAGCATCTCTGGAAGTGGATGCATTTATCATTACCTTTATTAATTAATTGAATCAGTGTGCTGCCTTTTGCTGTTTGAAAACTCAAAATATGTAAGAGAGTGGAGGTGACAACTGATGAATATCTGTAATGAATATGAAACAAAATAATTAGTGAAACAATTCAAGGAAAAGGAAAGACTAAAACTAAGAAATGGAACAAAAGGAAATTTTAGAAATCTTAGCTTCAGGACAAGTTATGGTTGCATTAATAGTGCGCACATAACTGGTAGTGGTTAGTTTTAACTAAGCAAATCACTTGAAATATGAATTTGGGGAATTTGAACTGTTAAGACTAGCAGTAGAGTTTAGCAGTTATTTTCACTGAGGTATTACTGGAGTGCAGTTAGAGCGTACATATAATGAGTGATAGAATCAGAAGGGCTGCTGCCAGCTGGCACAGACTGACAGGGGTCATGTGCATGACAGAAGAATGCCAAAGAAGCTGAAAAGTAAGGTGTACAAAACAGTGGTGTGACCAGTGCTACTGTATGGTACAAAAACATGGGCAGTGAAGGCAGCGTGATTGAGGAAGCTAGATATGCCAGGGTTGAACAAAAAAAAAAATATCCAAAGTTGACTATAACCTCCTGAGAGCAGGTATACGCAGCTTCACAGCCACCATCCCTTCAGTTGGAACTAGCATTAATGTCCAAGCCTACACCAAAAACTGTAGGAGCACCTATATAGCAGCATGGACTCAGCAATACCTGACAGGAAGAGTAAACCTGCCTGTTGGACAGCAGCAATAAACAGACTCTGTAATAAAAGGAAAAAAAAATGCTGTCCAGCACCAAGAAGGAGCAGGTGCCAAGTTGTAAGCAATCTCTCCTTTGTCGGAACAAGCAAATAAGGTCACTGGTGAAATCCTCTAAGGATAACCGAGTCCATATTGGCTACATCCACTAAGGACAATCACAAGGCCTTCTTTGCATACATCTGAAATCTCAAAGGTAACTCCCGAGTTTGCTCTGAATTGGTGGTCAAGCATACCATGTACACAAATGCCATAGATATAGCCAACCCGCTGGCAGACAAGTTTAGTGAAAACTTCACCTCCCTGTCACCCCTTCAGTAAACCAGGACATCACCAGCACCTGCCCCACTCCCCTCATCACCAGGGAGCAGGTCCATTAATGCCCTCTCAAAGGCAGAAAATACAGCCTCTATGAGACCCGACAACATCCCTGGCTGTGTCCTACATGAACTCAGGCAAGAGCTCTTAGCATCACTAGGCACCCTATTCAACCAAAGCCTGTGCACCGCCTTTGTCCCAGCAGAATGGAAAACAGCCACTGTCATCCCTCTACACAAAGGTGGAGTGTCCACCGATCCAGGCAATTATAGGCCCATCAGCCTAACTAACCTGATCTGCAAGGCCATGGAATTATCATGGGCCTTATAAACAAGGACATTGGTAACATCCAAACACTTGATACCACACAGTTTGGTTTTGTCAATGGGAGATCATGCCTGTTAAACATGTTCGCCTTGTTTGAAACAGTCACCAAAGCCATGGATGAGCAAAGCTATGGATGAGGGGTACACAGTGCACACCACTACTTTGACCTAGCCAAAACCTTCGACACTATTCCCCACTCGGGCATAATAGATAAACTCTCCCAGCTTTGCATCAACCCATATGTTACTGGATGGGTAGCTAACTCGCTCACTGATAGAACCCACTCAGTCAAAATAGAGGAAGCCACCTCTAGTAGTAGACCCATAACAAGCGGCGTACCCCAAGGATCGGTTTTGGGGCCTCTACTGTTTGGGATATACTTTATGAGGTGCAAGCCAAAACCAGTGGTCTGTGGATGACTGGGTTTGCAGAGGACTGCAAGCTGGGTACTGTCATAAATTCCTCTAGTAATGTGAACATCCTCCAACATGGCCTTACACAAACTAATGACTTGTGCCAGAAGCATGGCCTCAAACTGAATGCCAAGAAATGCATCATTATTCCCTTTGGGGAAAATGGCATCCCCACTAATTATCACATTAATAACAATGTACTAACTATGCAATCAGTTGTGAGGGACTTGGGCACCCAGGTTAATAGCAACGTGACTTTTGACCACCACGTTCCCTCTATTGTACAGAAGGCTTTCTACATGGCTCACCTCATAAGTAAGGATATTTAATCCAGAAACAAGGAGGTCATAATATCCCTGTGCTCCTCCCTTATCAGACCCATTATCGAGTACAATGCCCCCTTCGGCATGTACCTTGCCAAGCACATGCAGCAGTTGGAGAGACCACAGAGGTTCCTGACCAGGAAAATCCAGGGTCTCAAACACCTATCCTATACAGATAGGCTAAAAGCCCTGTCCCTCTACATAGTCTCATACAAATTGCTCTGAGGTGACCTGTATCTAGCATACAAGGCCATCTCAGACTCAGCCTTAACGAAGTTGCTGCATATTTGTAAGTCAAACTCCACTCATGCAACCGGCATGCAAAGACTCAACCTGGTCTGTGACATTAATAGAACTTGTTGGTGGGATAGATTTTTGTCTCAATGACTTCCCCATCTGTGGAATAGATTATTCCTCCATGTCAAGCAGAGTACCTCGCTAGCCCTCTTTAATAGGAACCTGGACAACTGGATGGGAAACAGAAAATATAACCCTGGGATCCCACCTGTGTCTCTGTTGGACAGGTATAACAGGTGCTGACTTTGAGGGAACATAGGTGAAATTCTTGGCTAGGCTTATAAGGGCCTGTGGGCCGATAGCCTAGTATCATCCTATGAACCTATAAGTGCCTGAGATGGTTGGTAGGATGCACACTGTGGGAAAGACGAAGAAATGAGGCTATCAGAGCTGAGCATTGTGGGTCCTGAAAATATCCCTGGATGCATCTTTCATAGTATGAAGTATGATTTCGCTGTTCAATCTTTGCCTCTGTACAGGTTTGTATGAAGGAAATGGAGAACAGCTACTGGCATTCCCCCGCATAAGGAAGGACCTTCCACAGACGTGGGCGATTACAGGCCCATAAGTCTGACCATCCTCATACGGAAAGCCATGGGCATAGGGAACCTCCAAACTTTGGACCTATCTCAGTCTGGCTTCATTAAGGGCAGGTTATGTTTACTCAACCTAATGGATTTTTTCAAAAAGATCACCAAAGCAATGGAGGAAGGCAAAATGGTGGACACTGCATACCTCAATCTGACCAAAGCTTTTTACACAATTATCCACTCAGGCATAGTAGAAAAGCTACATTAACTGGGAATAAGCCCATATATCACCCACTGGAATGCCAACTGGCTCATAGATAGGACACAGGAAATCTAAATCAAAATAGGTGAAGTTACCTCCACAAAGAGACCAGTCACCAGTGGGGTCCCCCAAGGTTCTGTGCGGGGACCTCTCTTGCTTGGCATCTGCTTTTCTGAAGTAAAAGACAATGCCAAAGTGCTCTGGCTGACTAAGGTATCAAAAGACTGCAGGCTATGAGCAGTCATTATATCCCTAAATGACTTAGCCATCCTGCAGGAAGGTTTGCATCAAATGAACTAATGGTGCCAAAACCACGCAGTGAAACTAAATGGGAAAAATGCATTACTCTATCTGTTGGGAAGTCATCTACCCCAGGGAACAACATTGACAATATGCCTTTAGATGTGACCCAGTTGTTCAGGATTTGGGAACTTCTGTGGGCAGTGACCTAACTTTTGATCAACATGTGCCTGTTGTAAGAAAATCCTTCTATATTTCACAGCTTATAAACAAAGGTATTGTGTCTAATTCTAGGGATGTTGTTGTCCCCCTTTACTCAGCCTTCATTAGACCAATCATTGAATATAATGCCCCATTGCCATATATCTGCCCAGACACATGCAAACAACTGGAACACCCATCACTAAAAGGATAAATGGTCTAAACAACATGTTCTACATGGACTAACTCAAGAGTCCTGTCACTGTACTCTGTATCCAACAGACTGCTAAGACGTGACCTGTGTCTGGCAGATTAGACATCCTCCAACCCATTACTGATGGATTTACTGCACATTACCAAGTCTAATGGCATCAGAAGTACTCTCTAGGGATCTAAACCTCTTTTGCAACATTAGCAAAACAGTTTGGTGGGACAATTATATTGCACTGAGGATACTCCTCTATGGAACAGACTCCTCACTCACATAAATCAAAGTTCATCCCTGTCCATTTTCAAGCATAACTTAGATCTGCGGATGGGAAAGAGAAAATTACCCCAGGAGTGCCCTCTGTACTACTCATGGACAGAGGCAGCTTTTAATTGCTTTAACCTGTGCATGGGTCCCCTGAAATTATCTACTGTATGCTCCCAGTTCTTCTCATCAGGAATAATATACAATTGTTGACTATGAGATGGTTAAGGCCTCCTGACCTTCTGTAGTACGAGTGATTGGGTAATAGCAGGGGCTAAGTAGTAATCTGATCTTCCAACTCCTCCATTCTTACTGCTGTATAAACCCTGTGTCTTATAAAGGTTCTGATTGTATTGTCAGGCTCTGGATTGCATTGCATAAGTGGAAATTCCTTAAGATTCCAAGAGCAGGCTAAGTTATTTCTTACACTTATTTCACTGAACTGCACTTCTGAAACGCTTATAATTGTGCTATACAGTTGATCTACTATATTTTTGTACTGTTATAAAGCTTTTTTTATTGTTTCACTGCATTTATGTACTGTTTTATACTGTTTTAACATTACTTAACTGTAAACTGCTTTTTCATACTGAGAGTTGTATTTTCTGTTTGTGAGTGCTCTATCCAAGCTTTTCTGTGCATTTTTGTCTGTTACAGTTAAAAGCATTCTTGAGTCTGCTCCTTGATCTGTTTAAAACTTTCATTTAGTGGCTACAGCTAGGAACTGTAATTTTTCTCACCCACCCTCCCTAGTGTTGTGTGTTCTTGTACTTGGTGGCTTTGCAGTTGCCCGCACATTCTGTATATTTGATCTGTGACTCTCCTCCCAGTCTAGTGTCATTAGTTCACTCAATCTAACAGAACATTTGTGAAGGCCAACCCACTCAGATTCTTAACGTTGAATTAACTTCTGTTTCAGCTTTCTCCATTTCCACTTTATTGGAAAAAAAAATCTAAGCTTGCTTCCCCCCTTTCCTGTGGCAGGTCAGATACGGATTTGCTGTGTCCAGGACTGTTTGTGAGCTCCTAAGCCCCCCCCCCACCTCACTTAACTGGGGTTAATCTATTCCTGGTGCCTTAAAGTCTGTTCTTCAAAATTTCCCTTGCAACTAGCCAGCTTTTTAGTTTTAGCACTCATCTGTTTCTTTGATCTCAGCACTTGTTCAGAACTCATTGTAAGCACTAAATAAGTTACAAATTACTACAGCACTCAACTTTCCTCACTTGTCTAGAGGAAAACAGTTTTTAGTACTTAATAAATAAGCACCTATTCAGGCATGTCTAAAGGTCAGCTCCCGGTGATTTCTCCTGTCTACCTGATGAATCTGGGCATCTTGGGACAATGCAGCAATTGCCTCATGTACACAGACAGCCCTCTCCTCCTACCACCGAACACTATGACCTGTGAGAGATGCACTTATATAGCCAAACTACAAGCAAAGCTCTCTTCACCAAAGACTGGCCTAGACAGTCAAGAGGAGAAGACCGCACCACACTCATCATATAGTCCCTCAAAACCCACACCACCAAAACACACACACAGAACCACAAAATACACACCTACATTTGCGGAGGCTCTCAGTACAAATCTGCCCAAACAACAGAGACCTCCAAAGCAGAAATGCAAGCAACCTCCACCCTCCAACACAACCCAAATGACACATAGCCCACATACTCAGTGTGCCACTCAACTAAAGCCCATAGGGCATAACGTACCCAACACTCTAGTCATAGGTGACTCTATAGTCCGGCACACTGATGTTCCACTCACCAGGCTAAACAAGGAAAAAGTTACTGTCAGCTGCCTGTCAGGTGCTAGGATCTGCCACATAATGCACGCACTCAGGTCACTCCACAACAAGTGCAAATATGACTCTGTCATTCTCCATGTTAGTGTGAATGACCTGAGACGTACCTCCCTGGACTACATGAAAAGAAACATGGAGGAGCTCTCCGATCTTGTAGCCCAGGTCGGTATGACCCTAGCCCTGAGTAGCATCCTGCCATCACCCAAAATGACACCACAGTACAAGGACAAAATGATTGACTTTAACAATTGGCCAAGCTTCTGGTGTCATTCTAAGGGAATCCAGTATCTGTCTGCCTGGGATGACATGATCGACAGACCACGCTGCTTTGCCAAAGATGGCCTGCACCTGTCACCCTTGGGATTCCCGATACTGGCAAAGGCTCTTGCCACCCCTATAGTGCTTTTTTTAGGCAAGGTTAAAATGACAAATTTACCACCATAACAGGTACAAGCAAGCAAAATCTGAGGGGAATGCTACTCAATGCTAGAAGTCTAAACCTCAAAATGCACTCACTCGAGGCACTCCTTAAAATGGAGAACATTGACATCTGTGCAGTGACAGAGACCTGGTTCAAAGCTCCAAAGAGCACCCCTGCATTACCAGGCTATAATTCATACCACACCTTTCAGCCTCCAAATCCGGACCAAAACACTAAAGGTGGAGGCGTGTCCATATTCATTAAGGATATCCACACCTCCAAGCTAGTTGCTCAGCGTAATGCATCCGAGATTATCCAAGTTCAACTAACTCTGGGAAAAACTGCAATCCAGATTGTAGCTTGCTACAGACCCCCCACCATGCCCCAGGATTCCCACTCCTCTTTTCATGATACACTTGAAAATATTAAGGTACAACCCAACATTCTAATAATGGATGATTTCAACTACCCTACCATTAACTGGTACCAACTCTTTTGCTCAACGTTTTCTGGAAATCATCAATTCCAATGCCTTGGATCAACTTATCCACACCCGCACCAGGGGCAGCAATATCCTAGACCAGGTTATCACCAACATGGGTGACCGGTGTTCCACACCAGAGGTCAGCTTCTCGTTGGTCAGATCCGACCACAAGCTGATCACCCTAGACATCCCACTCCCACCCCCCCCACCCCCCAATTAGGAAAACAACCATAAAAAATTTCTCCAAAGCCAACTTCACGCTTCTTAAGACAGAAGTGGCAAACTTCACAACACCCATGCAGATGGGACAACAGAGGTACGACTGCTGAATCCCACACAAATGCACTTTATAAGCAGTTACACAAGTGCATGGATCGTGCTATCCCTAACAGAACCAAGATGCTATCCTCCAAAAAAAGGAAGCCAATCTGGTGGTCTTCTGCCATAAACAAACTCTACAACAGAAGAAAGAAACTGTTGCAAAAAAGAGTAAAATCCCACGACTGGAGGAACTCCCTGGTCAGCCTCAGTAAGAAGCTGAGATCCCTCATAAAATCCTCTAAAGCTAGTTATAAAAACAAAATTGCCACTGATTCTAAAGACAACCACAAAGCATTCTATAGGTATGTCAAGAATCTCAATGGCAACACTCAGATCTGCTCTAAGTTAAAGCACAATGACACTAAATATACAGAACCAACTGATATTGCCAACATCCTGGCAGATAGGTTCAGTGCTAACTTTACCCCCCTCTCACCCCCTAAAGAGCCCATGTCTATACTGGAAGAATGCAAAATTCCTGTAATCACGACTGCACAGGTAAAAACCTCCCTCTCCAAAGCCAAGAGCACAGCATCCATGGGACCTGACAACATCCCAGGCTGCCTTCTACATGAACTACAGAATGAACTGGCACCCCACCTAAGTACTGTGTTCAATCATAGCCTCACCTCAGGCTTTGTGCTCATTGAATGGCGCACAGTGACAGTTATTCCACTCCACAAAGGGGGGGGGCACAACAGACGCCAGGAACTACCACCCCATTAGCCTGACGAGCCTCGTCTGCAAGGCCATGGAATGTATCATCATGGAACTCATAAATAAAGACATTGGAGATCTCCAAACTCTGGACCCCACACAGTTTGGGTTTGTAAAAGGCAGATCATGTCTCCTAAACCTGATAGACTTCTTTGAAGTAGTCACCAAAGCCATAGATGTGGGTAAGGTGGTTCCCACAGCCTATCTAGATCTCGCCAAGGCATTCAACACCATCACCCACTCTGGAATTATAAATAAACTCACTAAACTAGGTATAAATCCTTATGTCACAAGATGGGTTGCCAACTGGCTTACTGACAGAACCCACACTGTGAAAGTAGCAGACTCCAAATCACACTTCAGATAAGTGACAAGTGGAGTACCACAGGGTTCAGTCCTGGGTCCTCTCCTGTTTGGTATCTACTTCTCTGAAGTACAGGCGAACACAGAAGGTCTTTGGCTAACTAAATTCACAGATGACTGCAAACTAGGAGCCATAATCAAGACTCCTAATGATGTGGACATCCTACAAAAGGGCCTCACTGAGACAGATGCCTGGTGTTAAAGACATGGTCTCAAGCTCAATGCCAAAAAGTGCATTGTCATCCCCTTTTGTAAAAACTCTGTACCCATGAACTACCACATAGGCGGTAGTCTACTTAACACTGAAAGTGTGATGAGACCTTGGGACACAGGTGGACAGTAGTCTCTCCTTTGATAATCACATTGCCACAGTGGTCAGGAAATCATTCTACGTGGCACACCACATCACAAAAGGTTTCTCATCCAGAAAAAAAGAGGTCATTGTTCCCCTCTACTCATCACTCATTAGACCCACTATAGAGTACAACGCCCCTTTTGGTATGTACCTCACAAAACATCTACAACAACTGGAAAGGCTGCAAAAATACCTCACAAAGA
Organism: Protopterus annectens; assembly: GCF_019279795.1. Classification (NCBI taxonomy): domain Eukaryota; kingdom Metazoa; phylum Chordata; order Ceratodontiformes; family Protopteridae; genus Protopterus; species Protopterus annectens. Next base: position 1,504,072,338 of record NC_056726.1, read on the forward strand.
GGATTACTGGCCTCAAACAGATGCCTTACGCAGACCGTCTCAAAAAACTCCAGCTTTACTCCGTCGCATATCGCCTACTCAGAGGCGATCTCTGCCTAACATACAAAGCAATGTCAAACCCAGAGCTGTTGGACATGCTCCACTTAAAAAAATCCCAATCCCTCTGAGCTACAAGCTCTAGGGACCTAAACCTTGTCACCACAATAAACAGAACATGCTGGAGGTATAGATTCCTGTTCCAGAGACTTCCCATACTCTGGAACAGACTACCTATCTATGTCAAACAGAGCTCCTCATTAGCACTCTTCAAGAAAAATCTTGATGATTGGATGGGTATTAGGAAATTCACCCTGGGGATCACTTCTGTGGTTATGCTTGACAGGGGCACAGGAAAATAATTTTTTAGGTGGCAAAAGCCAGGGTACCTTTTTGGCTAGGCTTGTATAGGCCCTAGGGCCAATAGCCTAGTACCTACCTATGAATCTATGCTGTTATAACTAATGTTTAAATGCTTTGTGCATGACTAACCTATACACTTTGAAAAAGCCTCAACACCATAGCAGAAGTGGGAAGGCCGGTACCTGTGTACCCACCTACCCTACTCATCTGGCCATTGCACTGTGTCCCAGCGCATCTGGGACCCAAACTGGAGCTGCCCCTTCTACTGGTTCTGCACCATCCATGGATGGAACCACCCCAGAGGATGGGACCCATCCCCCCCAGCATGGGTGCAAAGAGGGAGTAGTCACCTGGCAACAGCTCCCAGAGATGGTGCATAGGATCCTCCAACATGGCATCGATACTCGACTGCACCAGATTGAGGGCAGACTGGTGCACTTGGAGGGGTATGCTGGCCCTGGTGCCCAGCCCCCAGCACAGCCACCTTCGGGGCTGTGAGGGAGCAGTGGTGACTGCCCATGGGTGGTGAGCTCAGTCCCACTGCTGCAGTCTGGGGCACTTGGTCCACTGATTCCACAACACCCTCCCTATCCAAGGTGTTTCCCCACTCATGTGTCATACACCACCCCTGTATGGCATCTTGTCTGTCTTGTCTGTTTGCAAATGCTACCTCTCCTACTAAAATAACCTCCCCACACTTGCCCATATCCTTTCCCCAACATTCCACTCTCTCCTTAAAGAAAAGGGCATCTGTTCCTCAAAAAATATCACCCCATACATAGCTCTCCATTTCACCCACACCTACACTGAGATCAATCATCCCAGCAATTAATCAACAAAGTTATGTTGCCCAAACTCCTCCATCTGAGATGTGAGGCTTCAAATTCCAAATTGTCCACAACATGCACTGCTGTTGCTATACAAGAAATGGAGACCTATGGTCCTTTCCTACACACGTCATGCACATCCCTACCTACCTCTCATATTGTTTTTCTCCCTGCTTGCCCCCATTTCATAACTTTCCTATCACCCTTTTTTTCTTTTCTTTTTTGGAAACAGTAAAGGTTTAAGTGGGGATAAGTGCCGCTTGGCATTACATCACCCAAACCCACTTAAAACTGCTTTAATCACCTTCTATCTGTCTGACACATTAGTAAGATTATCTCCCTGGAAAGTCTCAAATGCAGGACCCTGCCAATTAGGACATACTGCATTAGCCCACTAGGCCACTCAACTTTGAAGATTCATACTTGTTTCCATAAACTTATTCTCTTTATCAGTGATGCACATCACAAAAATATTCAGCCCCTGCCATGTTTCCAACCCAGGACCCTGTTAACTACAGCACAGTGCATTAGCCAATAGGTCACTCAACTCTGAAGACTAGCAGGTGTTTCCATAAACATATCCTTATTGCCAGTGACACATCGGTTGTAAATATAATGGGAAAAATGACAACGTACTTAGGACTGTGCTACAAACACCAAACCAATACACAGACAAATAAATGTTGATGGATGTACGTGACGCCTAGGATTTCAGGTAGAGATGACAACCGCAGATGGTTGCAGAATGTCCAGTTGTGCCACCTACAATTGGCACACTAGCCAAGTCTAGCACCTACCTACCCATGAACTTGTCACACAACCTATGCTGTGTGCCGATATACTGCTAAGTCAGTACACATTGAGATTATGAAATCATGACAGACAATTCAGTGTCAAATGTCATACACATCCGATCACATATGTTCATGCCAGTCCTGTGTAACAGATTGAATGCATGCACATATGTCTTGCAAATACACCTGCTATAGTACTGACTTTGTAGCCCAATCTGTTACATTCCTAGCATGCTTAACATTTTTCCGCCCAAAGTCCTGGCTTCCATTCCAGTTTGTTGCATGTCAGGTACATGGTTGTCGGAACAATTAAATGACTGAGCTGTGCAATTTTAAGCAGAACTGTTTCTGCTACTGCAGTCACTGCCCCCCCCATATTATCACCTCAAAGGCCTGTAGGTTGGAACACACTTCACAAATATGTATAGATTTCCTAAATGTCACCTACCATTACCTGGATGGCATTATTACTTAAAATATGTACCAGAGGCACATGCCTCACCTTGACTGTAATGGGTACACTCACCCTGGCTATGTTGTGACAACAAAGCTGATACTGCTCCCTCACTCACGCATACAGCTTGCTGTCCCACAATGTGTTTGCAATCCCCAGCATGGCTCCTGGGCAGAATGCAGCAGCTGCAGCCTGCAACATATGCAGCAGTATGTTCAGCTACCTGCTGCAGACCTACCACACATCCCAAACACCTAGAACAGAGAAGCCACACAACACCCATACATAAAGGTGTGGGGGGATTAGTCAAGTGACAGGGACATGTGTCAAAGCCTTCCCCTACAAACATATACAGCTGATAGACCAGTGGCTACTGCATATTCTGATGTAAATGAAGTACGACACTCGCATCTGTCTGTCTCCTTACTGACCTCAACCCACATTGTTAAACAGTAAACTGCCACATAATCAGAAAGCCTTTTCACAATGACCAAACATAGCATGAAAAACTGTGGACATACCACATAAATCCAAACGATGGATGGTATTTCAACCAACCTTCTTTGATGCTGTAGTCCCCACATCTCGATAACGTCCTTCCCACAGGCCAGGAAAAGGTTCAAGACCTACATGAAGGCCACAAATACAGCACTGTGTTGCCATGACTTTGGTTAATAAAAATGCACCCAGCTGTTCTGAATGCAATTAGCAAGTCTGAGCCACAGATTGGTGCACAGGTAATCAGCTGTTCATGAGCATTACCTACACAGGGCAAGCTGCTGCCTATGGTACACAGGTCTGTGACTTTCTCTATGATGACAGACTGCACTATCCTAGCATTATACCACAGGATTTCTACACATAAAGGAGTACAGCACTATACCAGGTATGTAATAGTATTCCCCATGTAATATACCAGGTATGTAATAGTATTCCCCACAATATACCAGCCATGTAATAGAATTCCTCATGTAATATACCAGGGATGTAATATATTCCCCATGTAATTGGATGCAGTTGGGGGATGAGGCATGGAAAATAGGGATTACAACAATAGAGGTCTATGGCAAATATCTTGGAATTACATGCTGCTGTTAGTCAGCTGTCCAGCAGCTACAGGCTTTCCTTTTGTCTCTGTCTGCTGTGACATAGATCAAAGTTCTGACCCCTGAGTTCCCCCAGCAATGGCCATCTCATGTATGAATGCAACTGGATTGTATATCAGACAATAGTGACAGTCAGTAGTGGTGGGTACAGCTGCCATATCACATGATGTACTGTCAGTCTGCTCCTCTCACTCTATGAATGTTACACAGGCATAGTTTAAACATTGTCCAGATGTCCCTGACTGTTCCTGACGTACTCTGGCTAGGTCACTGTGTACTCAACACCTGTATATCATCACCTGAGAGCTACATCTAGCATACCTGTTGACCCCCTACAGCAAGACATCAGGTTATTTCCAGTAGTAGTGGGGGGTCACAGGCTCCACTTCAGTAATTGATTGTACATACTGAGCATGCAGTGTGAGGGAATGAATACAGTACCATCTATTACAGTGCCATAACTGATTTCTGAGGTGTCTGTCCTGTGACACACAGATTCCCCACAGTCTGGAAACAATGATTACATAGTGTCCAACTGTTTTCAGACATCTACATTTGTCTGACAGTGGGTGCACATATATCAAGCACATGTACACATTCTGCAAACATCTGTGTACTGCAGATGTTGGACACCCACAAGGAAGATACCCTACAAAACATTTGCAGTGCTGTCTGTAATTGTGTCACACAGATGTTGCCAGACTGCCCCCATACAACTGTGGTATCACTCACCTATTTGTTGGGTGGCAGATGTATGACGTGGTACTGTTATGCCGCCCATAGGGGACACAACACAGTAGATGGCAGTGATGGGAGTGGACACATAACAACTCAGTCCATCACCACACACAGGGCCATAACTGATATACCTAGGATCATAGCCGGTCACTAGGCTATTGGCACTGAGGCCCTTACAAGCCTAGCCATTGCTTTATCCCCAACAGAATCACAGAATCATCAATCAGTAGCTGTTGCCCCTGTCATTGTGGGACACATGGGACAGAGTTGTGGTATCCCATCCACTCATCATGGTTACACAATGAGGGTCTGCATGGTACTCTGTGTGACATGTATGGGACATGCATTTCTGAGACAGAGAAGCCTCTGGGAGACAAACCTGTGTCACCTGCAAGTTTTGTTGATGTTGCATATCAGATTCAGGCTTGTTGTGCTGGTAATGCACAAGGAATTAGACTCACATATATGGGGCAGCTGTTGAAGGGCAGGGTCCAATATTGCCTTGTACGTATGCCACAGTCCACCTCTTGCCAACCTTTCTGATACCGAGTGGGGCACTACTGATTAGAAGATGTTTGCATGAGACAGGTGCTGGAGGCCATGGGCTACCTTTGTGTGTATTACCATGGTCTTTCCAGTTGTTGCAGATGTCTGGATAGGTACATATCAGATGGGCCATTGTACTAAATTACTGTTCTACTGACTGAAGGTGGCCTAATGGTTAAGGTGTTTGCCTTACAAACACAAGGTGCAGGGTTTGAATCTCACAAGGGATAATTGGCTAAGCTTAAAATGGCTTGAAAGGGCAGTTAGCTTAGTACTAACCTATGAACCTATGAGGACTATACAGAGGTAATGTCCATCTTTTGTCTGGATGCACTCCCTTTACCTATGAGTTGAACCACGTACAAGGCCTTTCTGCCAGTGCCACTACATGATGGTTGAATGCAACCTTTTTATCAAACTGAGTACCCAGGCGTCTCAACACAGGTTGTGTATTTATGGGGTTGCCGATGATGTAGCAAACAGTGAGGTTGTGTCCTTGTCGTAAGGTATGATGTTACTGTTTTCAGCATTTAGCTTGAGGTCACGACCTTAGCACCAGTCTGTACCCAATTTAAGACCCTGTTGCAGTGTGTTAACATCATTTGGTGGGTCAATGACAGACAGCACACAACTGACAGTTGCCACAGCCTTAGTCAGTACCTACAAGTGTGGGTGGTGGTGGTAAGCATTCATGCCTAGATACATGTAGGTATTTAGGAACAGTGTCTACTTACAGGTCCTCAACATGTATACATATTGCATACACACAGGCAACACAGAGTAGGGATACCACCTTAACAATTGTCCATTGTAGGACACTTCATGTAGTATCATGAGAGTTGTCAGGACAAACCATACCCACAGGCCACAGCAAGTGCAATGGACAGGACTTCTCTTGGTCTGCTAATATGACATCTTATTTTTGTAGCATTTTGCTAACATTATGCAATGTCTCTGAACGTTAAGGTGTTGCTGATATAAAATGAATACTTTATGCAACTATTACACACATGTAGGAAATGTTTGTTGTCCTACATTCTTAGGACCTATGTATTATTTCAGTTTTCACAGACACACCTGGCCTGCAACTTGCATGGTGGGACAGATGTTGGCCATAACACATTCACATTGCTGCAAGGACATACAAATACACACACACACACACACACACACACACACACACACACACACACACACACACACACACACACACACACACACACACACACACACGAGTTGCCAGTTATGAGATTAAACCCTCTTCCTATCTAGTTGTACGTACTATAGTGCTATTTATGCACCACAGAGCTTATGTACTGGGAGAATGTCTAACAGTGCATCTAAGGTGGATGACACCAGCAGGCCCTGTAAAGTAGTCCAATGGGGGGATTAACAGGATGGAACAGGCCCAAAAAAAAATGCCACACACACACACACACACACACACACACACACACACACACACACACACACACACACACACACACACACACACACACACACTCACAAAGTTGCCAGTCAGGAGTTCAGAACCCCTACCAATCTAGTTGTATATACTATAGCGCTATATACTTATTGCATGTCCACAGACCTAATGTGTATGGAGAATGTGTAACTGTGCATCTAAGGGTGATGACATCAGCAGGCCCTGTAAAGAAGGCCAATGGGTGGATTCACAGGTAGGTACAAGCTTTAAAATGTATTGGCTTTGCACACACATAGGCAAGAAGTACACACAGCTGCAAAGAGATGTACTTACACAGACACACAAACTCACTGAGCTGCCATTGTTGGGATTAGAACCACTACTTATTTAGCTGTATACACTAGGGTTGGGAGGGTGGCCTAATGGTTAAGGTGTTTGCCTTACAAACACAAGGTGCAGGGTTTGAGTCTCACAAGGGATAATTGGCTAGGCTGAAAATGGCCCACAAGGGCACTTAGCTTAGTACTAATCTATGAATCTATGAATAAAGCTATGTAGTTATCACATGCGCCACCGAGATTATGCGTTTGGATAGTGTCTGCTACTGCTGTTGGGGTGGATATCAGTAGCTGCTGGCAGAGAGGCCACTGTTGTGGAGGACACCAGTTACAGTGCCATAAAATGAGTGACCATTGCACAGGCATAGGCCTGTTGAGCATGTGAATCCTGCTGTATGTGAAATATATACTGTATGTGAAATATATACAAAGACACTCTCAAACACACACACACACACACACACACACACACACACACACACACACGAGGGCTGATGGGAGATTAGAACCTCTACCATGTTAGGCAGAGCCCCTCACTGACTCTCTTCAAGAGAAATCTTGACGAGTGGATGGGAGATCGTAGGTTTACCCCGGGGGTCATCTCTGTGTCACTACTAGACAGAGGCACAGTAAACTAAACCCTAAATGGGCAAAGTATTCTCATTCCAAGGGGTGGCGACAGCCACACACACTCGGGCTAGGCTTATAAATGCCCTAGGGCAGATAGCCTAGTATGAACCTATGAACCTACCTACTGCTAGTACACACTAGAGCTCACTATACTATTTGCACGTGTCGCTGATTACAGCTGGTGTACAAATGGCTGCAGCACTACATCACACTATACCTTTCTGGGTCTCTCTCTCTCTCACTTTCTCTGTCTCCCCCCACCTCTGTCTGCCTATCTATATATGCTATATATATATATATATATATATATATACAGAGAAAGAGATGTGATCTATACATATGTATGTGTCTATATTAAAGTCAACAGATCCACATATATCTTATATATGCCACATACAGATAGATAAGGGTAATCATGTTGGACGGGGATAGGGGGAGAGAGTTGAGGTGTACTTAGCTGTCTGTATGCACAGAGATATATGGACATCACAGTTCTATAGTCAGATGTGGGTTCAGGCATGGGCTGAAATTAGCTAAGTGTAGGAACATTCCCAGTATGATCATAATTAAATACAGTGGGAAGCCAGAACTACCTGTACTCCAGTCCAGGATCTTTTTGTGCTACAGCCAATTGTCTGCTGAACCAGGTGAAACAGTCCAGGACCTCCCTGATATAATGCCTGAGGGATTTCTTGGCTGTGTGCTGTCCATAATATGTGATCCATATCTAGGGTGTGTACAGCGTGTACTGGACTGAACAGAGTTTTGCATAATATGTCTGGTACATTTTACATAGCACTGTGATTTTTTGGTACATCAGTAGATCATTATAGATTGATGTGAGGAAATGCTGACAGACATTTGGGTTACTGACTATGTACCATGCAGGGAACCTACGCTACTACAAGAACTGTTGTATTCTCCACTTTCTACATTAATCTGGCCAGTAGTTCCTCCTTCCCCTTAAATGTGGCCTTTTGTTCTGCCCTTTTCCATTTCCTGGCTTTGTCCACAATTGCTGCTCTATGTAGTTGTAGGTATACTGTGACTGGGGTAAGAGATGTAACATCACACACAGGGTTACGGACTTCACACTTCTGACTGTACCTGTTTCGCAGGTTCTCCAGCATAGTGCCCCATACAGCTGCTCTGGTCCTCATATGGTTTGTGTTGTACTGTTATTATATGGCTACATGTTGTCCATACCTCTGAAACTCTTACAGCCACTAATGTGGACAGGGCCATATATAGCAGTGGGGCATAGGCTCAAACATAGGGATGGGATTTTAATATTGCTGTTTCAAACCTAGACTGGTTTTGTATTAGCATGCATTTTCCAGTGGGTATGAAGTCTGCATCTCAGCTGTCTGTCATTAGTTTCTCACAGTAATCTTTAGTGATTTGACAATAGTTGGCCAGAAAACTGCAAATGTTATGACAAACAGAACAGATATATGAGGCATAAATGTGGACATTCTGCGAAACTCAGTACATTTGTGGGGTATGGATGGTGCCCATTGACTTGTAAGTATTGACACAGTTACGTGACAACATTTATATTCTGGTGCTACACTGACTTGTTACAACCTGTTGTTCTACTAGCCACCATCTAGGTTACTCAGAGCTATGTACTGTCCATTTCTGTGGCCTCCTGTCCCTCCATTGTCTCTGTCTTTGTCCAGCTTTCTTGCATTAACAAATACTGACATATGGACAGTCTGTAGAACTCCTACCATAGGTGTATCTCACATGCAAAACAGTAGGTACAGTCAGTCTTGAACCATGTACCCCATCAAATATGGTAATGTACTTACCCACTAAGTCATGACAGCCACCAGACAGTGCAGTTTACTTCCTGACAGTATCAACTACAGACAAACATAACACTTTGACCCCTGCATATTGGGGAAATAGTACATGTCACCAGGTTGATTGGGACAGCCCAGGGATTGTGTGATTTGCTGCTATTACCTTGCAAACATACTGTGACTGCAGTTGTATGGGGACACAGGTCTGTTGGGGGTAGGGGACTCTAACATTGTCAGTCAAGCATCTGTCCTGTGACCCGTCTGTATGTCATTCCCTCACATAGTCATTAGGTTTTGCTGGCTTGGGGCCTACTGCATATTATAGGTCAGCCAGTATTGGAGAGAAAGCTCCTGTTGTCCAACACAGGTGTCAGTTGTCTGCAGCTATCCCGGTAGCTCACTCTATTCCCTTGCATACATGCTGTAGGTCCATACATATGCTATCACAGTCTACTACCCCATTCATTTGTTGTAAAGAAGAGTGGCTTACATTGTGGCTGCAGCGGTTGAGATAACAGTGCTTCAGGGCTGTCTCTGTCTGATGCATGCAGTACACAGCCAATACACGGTAAGGCACAGGTGTGGTATGGCTGGCATCCTTTTTTACTATGATGCGATTCAGAGTGAGGTGTCAGTCCCTAAGACCATAGGTTGTCAGTGCATGTGCAATGCATTACCTCTTTGCCAAGGCCAGGAAATACTAGGCATGCCTACAGCTGCCTACAGGGATAGGCTTAGGTGGTTCCTCCTCCAGGTCCCCCTCTGGCTGTGGGGACCTTGGCACTGGTGGGGGGCTGTGTGTCCATTCCCTGTGATGTTCCTGCCACAGCTGTTTCCACAGGATCATACTGTGTAGCATTTTGGTCTCCCAGCCCTCTGACTGTTCAGCAAGATACTGGCAGTTGTACCAGTTCATCTCTATCTGCAAGGGATACAGGTCTTCCCATATTTAGATGATTGGCTCCTAACTGCTACCTACAATCTGCTATTACAGCACCAGTCATTCCTTCTATCTCTGGCAAACCAGTGGGAATACAATCAACTACAAGAAAAGCAAAGTATTTCCTTTTCAGAGCATATAATTTATAGGTTACCAAATAGAGACACTGCAGGAGATTTCTGCACTTCTGGCTGGGGGCCAATCATTATCAGTTCAGATTCCTGCCATTCGTTCTCACCTGCCCCCCTTGGTGTTCACCAAGTGCATGGAAATGTTTGCAGCCTGGCTCCAGATGCAGGGTTTTTATGTCTTTTCTTACCAGAACATTTTGCTCCTCACTGCCCCCACAAAATCATCACTAATCATGGGCAGAGATATTTTACTCCAGTTATGCAGCCAGTTAGGGATTACAGTTCATTATCTAAAGTTAAATCTACAACCTGTTTAGACATTAGAATTCATACATTGCCCTTAGATACTGTCAGTCAAATTACTAAGCTGCCAAGTTCCAGATTGATAAGCCTTTGATCCCAAGCAGTGTCAGTGATTGCCCTTTTAAAGCCTATGACTCAGGTGATCTTGAAACTCCTAGGTCACATGGCAGCTTCATTAGGTTTGGTCCCTTTAGTGAGGTACCACATGAGGGCTCTACAATGTAGTTACACAATGCAGTGGTCATACTTGACCCATCCAGAGGACTTTCCAGTAAGATTAACAATGTGTGTGACAATGAAATTGGTGGTTAAAGTCTCCCTTATTAACCAATGGCAGACCATTAGTTCTTCCTCTTCCTGTGGTCACAGTCACCATGGATGCCTTCTTTCTTGGGTGGGTGTGGTGCATTTTGAAAGGAGGATGGTTCAAGGGTCATGGTCACTTGCAAAGGCCAAAATCCACAGCAGTGTCTTGGAGATAAGGGTTGTCCTCCTTGCATTGCAAGCCTTTCGGGATGTCTTCCCCAGTGGTGTGATTTCAATACATACAATATGTCTGTTGTCAGGTATTTCAAGAAATAAAGATAAACACATTCTTATCCTCTTTGTTAGGAGGCCATGAAGGGTTGGGCAATGGGCAGTCTGACCTTAATATCTGGTTGCAGTTCACATCCTGTGAAGAGCCAACATTCTGATGCTGGGGCACTCAGTGTTGTGATCTCTTGGCCTCCCTTCCCACCACCAAGTGCAACAGCTAATCTGATGTTGTCAGTCTTCATTCCATCATCACAAATGGATTCAGATCCAATCCACTGGATCCAAATCAGCCAATGCTACAGCTCGCAGCCACCAGATCTCTCTCACTTCTCCCTTATCCACAATGCACCTTGTCAAATACCCAAACCAGAACCTCTGCAAGGACGGCAGGTGCATAGGCTCAAACTGCAAAATTAAAAAACAACAAAAACAGCCAGCACTCAACTGGAGCAAATATCTAATTTTAATGTACAAAAACAGATCAGTTTCGGCCTACAGGCCTTTTTCAATGTAAAACACATCAGTGTTCCCCTTCTTATATATAATCACATATTTAAACAATTAAATCTCATTAAACAATTATTACAAATGTTCATTGAGAACAGGTGGAAACAATCCCCTCAATTTTACTATCCAGGACTTCTCTTTTTTACTAAAAACATTATGCCAGCCACTTTTCATTGATCTATCTCCCAACACTCTGTCAATAATAATGAATTTAAACATTGCTGTTTTGTGTATAATAGTATGTTTATACAAGGCATTAGCCAAATAGTTATTTCTAATGCTACTCATATGTTCTGAAATACGCAATTTAAGTGGTCTAGAAGTTTGCCCTATATAAAAGGCTGTGCAAGAACAGATAGCCAGATAAATAGTCCAATCACTATTACAATTGCCAAACATTCTAATAGCAAAAACCCTAGATTTATTTATTATTTTATTTATTTATATTTGTTGACCAGGAGTGTCCGACTGGATGTAGGTCCATTTTCAGCGGAGGCCCGGGGAGAAAAGCTCCACAGTTAAAATAAACAGACAGTAGTTACATGGGATTATATAGCGATTAACAATTTACTTACAACATATTTAAAGATGAAGAACATAGTACATCAGTAGACAACTAGAATCTTTATCTGTGAAGTACATAACAGACATTAACAAGTGTTACAATAAGAAGTTCCTGCTGTATAATAAGTACTAGGCTTATGAGCATCTGAGCTTGCTATAATCAAGGTAGTTAGTGGAGTGGAAAGAAAGGTAGTGGTTGGATTGGGTGGGTAATATTAGAGTGGGAGTTGCAAGGGCATAGCCAGCATGTTTTTAGGTGCGCTTTTAGTAAAGTTTTGAAGTGGGTGCATGATGGTATGGAGGTAATTGTGGGTGGGAGGGAGTTCCAGAATTTGGCTATGGTCCAAGAGAATAGTGCTTCACCAGCAGAGTTATTGGCTTTAGTGATCTGCAAGTGATTTTTGTTGCTGGATCTTAATGGTCTGGTGGTGCGATAGGGTTGGAGTAGATTCTGGAGGGATGGGACATTTAGTGGATAGTTTACTAGTTTGTGGGTGAGTGAGAGTTGATACCACTGAAGGAGGTGAGGGAGTTCAAGACAGCCCAGTTCAGCAAGTGAGAGGCAGTGGTGACTACGGTAGGATGCCCCTGTGGCGAATTTGGTGATTTTGTTGTAGCATGTCTCTAGCTTGTTTAGATCGCATTGCCTTAGGTTGGTATATATTGGAGAGGCATAAAGTAGGGTGGAGATAAGGTGGGAATTTGCTATTGAAATCTTTGCTGCTTTAGTGAGAAGTTGCTTATTTCTGTATAATGCTCCTAGTTTTTTGTGGACTTTTTTATGGTCATGGATATGTGAATGTCAAATTTTAGTTTATTGTCTATTTCCACTCCTAGCAATTTGGTGTGTTCAGTTGGGTATATAGTGGTGTTGTCTTTTGCTGTGATGTTAAAGTGAGAGTTGTTTTGAGTATGTTTGGTGGGTTGGAAGAGGAGTAGTTTAGTTTTGTTTGGGTTGAGTATTAATTGGGCATCGGATAACCAAGTTTCAACAGAGGAAAAGGCTTCCTGTGTGACTTTTTGCAGTTTGGGTAGGGACTGGGCTGAGCAGATGATGGTTGAGTCATCTGCATATTGTATGAGTGTGCCATGTTTGGTGGCAGAGGCTAGATTATTGGTGAAAACAGAGAAGAGTAGGGGTCTAAGGATGGATCCTTGGGGAACCCCTATGGAGACAGGTAGTTGGGGAGATATGTCATTCTGCCATACAACGGATTGTTGGCGGTCAGACAGGTAACTCTGAAACCAGTTGGTGACTGATTGTGAGAAGGATAGGTTATTGAGGACAAAGATAAGTTGTTTGTGTAGGACCATGTCAAATGCTTTAGATAGGTCTAGGAAAGTGGCAGAGGAGAGATAGCCATTGTTTTTATGCTGAAGGATAGTGTTAGCAAAGGAAAGTAAGGCAGTGGTGGTGCTATGGTTTGGTCAGAAACCATGCTGAGTATTGGAAAGGAGGTTGTTAGTAAGGAGGTAGTCTGAGACCTGAGAGTGTATGCATCTCTCTAGTATTTTGGAGAGTGGAGAGAGAATAGCTATGGGGCGGTAATTGGTTAGTTCTGTATGCAGATGTACTTGCACTTGAAAATTCCTTGGTGGAACATATACATTTACAAAAAGAACAGTGGCCACAAGAATAACAGCCCACCATTTGTGTACCATCTATAGTAGTTTGTGTAGAATTTATCAAGGGTGAAAAATGTTTGTAACAGCTAAAATAACGACTTAAAGTTTTCCCCCTTCTGAAAGAAAAAGAACATCTCTGGCCTAGCAACTCACCTAACCTGTCATCTGTTAGTAGAATGTCCCAATGTTGTTGTATCACATCCAAAAATCTGTAAGTATTTCTACCATAATTGGTAGCGAATCTGATTTTGTTGCTAGAGCAAGGGCCCCTATCCTTATATTTCAAGAGCTCCCTTCTAGAATATGATTGTACTTCCCTACTTGTCTTTTTGACCTGTGTTAAAAATAACCGCGTTCAACAAAATGAGCTATAAGGTCATTATCAAAATGTATATACTCTTCAGTATTGGAACAAATCCTATGTATTCTCTTAAACTGTGATTTGGGTATATTTGCTGTTATATGTTTAGGGTGGCAACTGGATGCATGCAGTAAAGTATTAGAGTGCTGGGCTTTTCTATATAATGTACTAGATAAAGTGCCATCAGATTGTTTGGACACTTTGACATCTAAAATAGAAATAGCTGTATTATCATAGTTTACTGTAAACCTAATACCCCATTTATTTTCATTCAAATATTGAAGGAATTCATGTAAATATACCACATCTGACTTCCACACCATCCAGCAGTCATCCAAAAACCTGCGCCAGATATCAATCTCGCCAAGAAAAATATTATGATGTATATCATAAATTATTATCTGTTCCAAATACCCCATAAAGAGGTCAGCATATATGGGTGCAAATGATGCACTCATAGCTGTACCCCTCAGTTGCAAAAACAATTTGGTATTGAAGAAAAACTCATTTTTAATTAACACATGCTCCATTAGGCATAACAAAAAAGTGTTGAAACCAGGGCTATATAAAGCCATTTTATTTAGCCAATAGTCTAAAGCACACAATCCAGCCCAGTGAGGAATACTAGTATATAAAGATGTAACATCTAAAGTACATAATAACCTGGTAGATTCTAGCTGGGCATCAGAAAAAATATTCAAAAATTCAGTAGTGTCTTTTATCCTTGCTCTCACTCCTGCTAACAATGGCTTCAAATAAACCGTTAAATAAGTGGACAAAGGTTTGGTCAAAGAACCCTGACCAGATACAACTGGTCGACCCGGTGGTTGCTGCATGTCCTTGTGTATTTTGGGGAGAAGGTAAAAATATTGGAAAGATAGATTTTTAACCTTCAAATGAAACATAGCACGTTTATCAATACCCCCCTCACTAACAGCAGACTCAAGAAACGTATCAATTTCTTTTTTGAAAGCAGAAGTAGGATTTTGAGGCATACATACATAGAATTTATTGTCTTGCAGCTGTCTATTAACTTCAGTGACATATAAAGTTTTAACCATATTCACAGTTGCTCCACCTTTATCAGCTCCAACAATAACTATGTTTTTATTATTTTTCATCTGCATCAAAGAATTCCTTTCTTCACTAGATAAATTAGAAGGAGGAACATTTTGTGGACCATTATAACCAAAATGTAGGTCCTTAAGTACATATTTCTGAAATACTTCTATATTCTTATTTATAGGTGGAATAAATGTTGATTTATGGAACTTAAAGCCACTATTTTCACTAACAGATTCCTCATTCTGAAAATATAGTTTCAAATTAAGTAATCTGCAAAAAGCATATAAATCTTCCACAAAGACATCCTCAGGAACAAAAAAAAATACCTCAGCTCTCGTTTGCTGCTTCTAGCTAACTGATGTGTTCTAGCAGTCTTTCTCGAGCGATTAGATAAGTACAATTTATTTTCTCTTAAACCTCTTCTGTCACAGCTTTTTCTACATAGTTTTACATTATCCCCTTTTAAACCTTACTGTTTTTACTGTTTGTACTATAAAACTTCATTTTTCTGGTTCTCTCCCTTGCCCTTATGACATCATTGTCTTTTTGACATACCATTGTTGGTATCCCTTCCATCTCCATCTCTTCCTTCTCTGTTGAACTTACGGGTTGTATTCTTTTTGGTGACTTTCCTTCATTCTCCCTCTTCTTATAACCTGGTTGTAGTTTTGCTTACCATTGCTGGTATTCCTTCTCCTTCCTGCTTTAGCCTGTTAAGAAACAAAGTTGCTGACTAGTTTCTTCATATTCTTACCTTAAGTCTTTATTTCTTTAGTCATTGTAGAAACAATGAGTGACAAACCTGCAGGATTCAAAAAATGTTCCAAATGTGGGCATAAGTTACATATCTCAGATGCACACCTACAGGAGGATTGCTTGATTTGTCATGGATTCAATTTGCAAGCATTAACAGAAGATAAAAACAAAATAATATTAAAAGGTCTCCTTCCTTCTTCCTTTTGAAAAGCCATATCCCAGTCTCCAAAGTCGAAGCCCTCCACATCGTAAAAATCCTCCTCTGACTCCTCAAGAAAATGGACTAGCAAACTTCTGGTCTCAACCCCGGAACAGAAAAAAAACAAAACTCTTGGATCTGACTGAAGTTTTGGATCCTACAACCTCAAAAGCAATTTCCAGAGCTCTGGCTCTTCAAAGTCAGATCAGACACAACCACTGGATGAGATGCAACCTTCAGAGGTTGTTTATTGCCCTCACACTAGATACTCTCTTTTGGTTGATCCAGTACCAGACAGGTTTCCCTCTCCTTTTCTGCAGAGACCAGCATCCCCCTCCATTTATTCAACACATTCTTGTAAAAGTTGCACAGAAGATGTAGAGAGAGTGGTGAGGATGATTCTCTCTGCTCAGAGGCAGATTGGTCTTCCCTTGGCACCTACTCCTGTGGGTCAGGTAGTCTGACCTTCCACCACACCCCTTGCAAGTTCCTCCTTTAATGCCATCTGCGTAGAGTTACAGGATCCCAGTCATCTGGAGCCATCAGCCTTGGATCTGAGGATCTTTGTATCATCAAATTTGACATCTTCTCTGAGACTTCTTATCTTTTCAGATCAGGAGAGTTCTCAGAGCTGAAGCCTGCCTGCCGGGTCTAGGGTGCAGCATTCAATTTCAAAGTTTTTGGAGTCATCTCTGTTCCTCGGTGACTCTGCACTAGACAGTTTGGCTCTGGCTTCCCCCTCAGGGATGGTGCTGATGGGTCAAAGAGAGGTGATGATTCGGAAATGCAGTTTCTCAAATCAGAGCTTCTCTCTGGGTCCTTTGAGTTCTGCCTTTGAGGCTGCAAAGAGAATGTTCACTGCATTGACAGTGCTGACAGAGCCTTCCCACTTGGATCTTATCAATTCCATGATGCCCTAGCATCTGGAGCCTCAACTACTTTCTCCATGAGGACATCCTGTAACAGAACCTCAGGTTTCCTCTCAGGGAATTGTGATTTCCTCTTCCGAGTGGTGGGATCCTTGGTGGGATGTTGGCATAATAGTTAAGGTGTTTACCTTACAAACACAAGGTGCAGGGTTTGATTCACACATGGGGTAATTGGCTATGCTGAAAATGGCCCAGAAGGGCAGTTTGCCTAGTACTAATCTATGAATCAATTATAAATCATTTAGGGTGGGAGGCTGGAATAATGGTTAAGGTGTTTGCCTTACAGACACAAGGTGTGGGGTTTGATTCTCACATGGGGTAATTGGCTAGGCTTAAAATGGTCCAGAAGGGCAGTTAGCCTAGTACTAACATATGAATCCTATGAGACTTCCCCATATCATCCCACTGAGGAAGTACCCAGGAAAGGATGTGAAAGAGGAAGAACTATGACTCCCCGCAGGAGTCCATCACCAAAAACATGGATTTCAACAAAGACAAAGGATCACCATGGTCATCTCCTGAAGATGTTCCTTTGGGGACATACTAAAGATCCTGAAACAGAGAGGTGACTGGTCATCCATGAGCCCTATGCTGGAGAAATCTGTTCTCCTAGAGGCTTTGGTACAGGACCCTTTACTTCGTTGGTGACTCTGCCCACTGATGAGCTCATAAACATGCTCTGTATGCAGGCAGGGAAGGAGCCTGACTCCACAGAAACAATACCTCGGAGATCAGGCAGGATAATGGCATCACCTGCAGACAGACAGTTTTGGGGGAAAAAGGGTTTCTATTAATGCCATGGTCATTGTGGAGGCCACAAAGAAGGAACTAGCCAACAACAGTTCCACTGTCCATCCCCCCAACAGGGAGTTGCAGATGATGGACAGACTGAGGAAGTGTGTCTTTGCTTCAATGACCTTTGCATTATGATCGCTGAACTATCTGGCACAGTTTGTGAGACTTTAGAGAGATTTGAACAAGAGTTATCAAATATTCTCTTAGGAACAGTATCTGCAAAAGTTAAGGATTTTATAACTTCTCAGTTGGCAGCCCTACAGGCTATTTCCAATATCCCCATGAGGTTAATTTCTAGCGTAGTGGAAGGGACCTCTAGAGTTGTGGGTTCAGGCATTTCCATGAGGAGGTATGTTTGGATGCACTCATGCAACTTTGCAGAGCCAAGTCCAATTTCTCCAATGTTCCCTGTGACAAAGGGAGATACTGCCAGCACAGCTATCTGAAAATTTGTAAATAATTATATGTCATTTATGAATATCAACATGATTCATATAAGATACTTGTGTGACAAATGTATTAGAACTGTGTGTCAGGTGTATATCAAACTGCTGGTACAGAAGTGTGTGCTGAAAAGGTTTTTGCAAAGTGCTTAAAATGCAAACACAGCATGCCCCACTGGAATAGAACAAAAATGCACTTGCACTATTATAACTGTTTAGATGTATATATTTTAACAGTGGAAACTGGAATACAGACG
Organism: Protopterus annectens; assembly: GCF_019279795.1. Classification (NCBI taxonomy): domain Eukaryota; kingdom Metazoa; phylum Chordata; order Ceratodontiformes; family Protopteridae; genus Protopterus; species Protopterus annectens. The sequence continues at coordinate 1,504,090,817 of NC_056726.1, forward strand.
GTTAACTTCAGAAAATAACTGAAATTAAAATACTTTATGGCCAGGCCTTAAAATATGTTATATTTCAGTTTCAGTGCAGCAGCAGACACAATGTTGTCTTGGAAGTGTTTTATTGTTTTATGACTTCCAGCAAGTACCAAGATCTGATGGAATCCCTTGTGTATGTATTTTCACAGGTAGATGCTAAATACTGTCAGATTCCTTCAATGGTTGTTTTGAGCCTGTGAGCTGAAGTCAGATAACAACCAATGATGTCATTCTGCAAGTATCCCAGCAATAATATTTGTGATATTCATTTGAGAAGTCTCTGAGAGAGAGAAGTTAACTAGGGTATAGTAATTCTCTTAGATATAGTCAGGAATATAGCAAAGCTTAGCTTAGATATTTTACATTTATTTATTTGAGACTATCCTGCAATATTGTTTTAAATATTTCCTGTGATTTTGAACTCTAATGTCACAGTAAATATATAATGAGTATTTTCGTGTTCCTTTAATATTTATTATTACATATATTTAAACCTTTCATTGTGGCTAATCTGTGTAGAGATATATTTAAGTTCTCAGAGTACTTGCATATTTATTTGGTGACACTGTGTAGGCTACTCCTAATAGCCTTGTTCTTGGTCAAACTACTATTTGCAATGATAGTAACATTACATAGTAAGATTGGACACCCTTAGTTAAGGGCCTTAAAGCAGCTGATAAGGAGCTGGCATTTGGCAGTAATAACTACCTAATAGTCTGGGCAAAAAGGGGAATAGCTAGTAAACCTATGCCAGTCTTTCCCAGGTGTGTGTGTGTGTGTGTGAGGGGGGGGGGTATAAATCAAACCTTAAAGAGTGTGTGTATCAGCTACTTGGGCAGGGGCATGAAGCACTGGTTGGACAGAGAGGGTGCTGGAGGTCTTGGCTTGGCCACTTGGGGATCTGGAGAAAGAGGCAGATACCAGCCTTGGACTGTCTGTGGTATCTGTGTGTTCTTAAGGGAAATTGCACTTGACGCAGAGAGCTGCATCTGGAAATACTGTGTGTGTACCTTTCATTCTCCCAATGTACATCCCCCACTGGTGCTAGTGGTGAGGATTGTGGCTCCTTGATTACTGGGCCAGTGGTGGGGCATCATATGCCCTTTGATGGAACTACCTTTTTTGGCCCTACAGTGAAAGAAATGCTCTCTAGGTGTGAGAAAGATGGTAAGACCTTGTCTGCTGTGGGCATACATTTTTTGGCCCACCCCAGAGATCCTTCTCCAGGAATCAATGGAGTGGCAGCAATAATACATTTAAAAAAATCCCAAGGTCCATTCCATGACACAATTGGCGATAGTACTCCCCAAGGCAGAGTGAGGAACTCAAATGGAAGTTGTCACCTGCAACACCAGGATCACAAGAATCATTCTTTGATATACCCTACCAGCACTCCTGAATGTAGGCCCAACTCTCCACCTCTAGAGACAGTCGGGGAAGATTGTCCCTGCAAGAGTCTGGCTAGAATTAACAAAAGATACTTGGGTGAAGAGGATTATATCTAGAGGTTATATAATATAATTTTCCCTTTCACCCCCAATTCCCAGGAAAATCTTCGATGTTCCACCCAGTTAGAGAGGGATCAAGGAGCGATTCAAATTCAAAATCCACTAGAAAAAAAGAGTCATCCAAGAGGTCCTTCCAGGCCAGATAGGCTCCATACTTAAGGTTCTTTTCAGTGCCAAAAAAGACAAGGGACTAGAGAACAATCTTGGCTCTCACAAAGCTAAACAAATCTGTGCATTGAACCAAGTTCCAGATAGTCACTCTTCAGTCTATTCTCCATTTTCTGTGCAAAGATGACTGGATGTACTCAACAGAACTCCAGGATGCCTACTTTCACATAAAGATGAACAGGCACTGTAGGAAGTACCTACACTTCCGGCTGGAGCCAGTCGTTAGCATAGGATCATAGGATCACAGGAAGTTACTAGAGTATTGGCCCCAAGGCCCTTACCAGCAAGCCTAGCCAAGAATTTAGCCCATGATCCAACAAATCAGCACCCAATGCCCATGTCCAACAGGGACACAGGTGGAATCCCAGGGGTGCATTTTCTGTTCCCCATCCAGTTATCCAGGTTGAGCTTAAAAAGGGATAATAAAGTACTATGCTTGATGTGGAGAGGAAGTCTATTCCACTGAAGGGGAGTATCTGGGATGAAAATCTGTCCCACCAACAAGTCCTATTAATGTCAAAGATGAGGTTTGAGGTCACGCATGCAGGTTACTCGAGTGGAGCTTGACTTGCAGATATGCAGCAGTCCCATTAAGTTGGGGTCTGAGATTGCTTTTTATGCCAGACAGAGGTCACCTCTGAGAAGTCTGTATGAGACTGAGTAGAGGGAAAGAGCTTTTATCCTATCTGTGTAGGGTAGGTTTGAGGCCCTGGATTCTCCTGGTGAGGAACATCTGTGGTCTCTCCAGCTGCTGCATGTGCATTGTGAGGTATATGCTAAAAGGGGCACTGTACTCAATATCAGGTGTTATACAGGAAGAATGCAGGGATGTTATGTTCTCCTTGTCCTTGGATGAGATACATTTCATAATGTGGTGGGTCATGTAGAAAGCCTTCTGTACAATGGAGGCAATATGGTGGTCAAAAGTCAGGTTGCTATCAACATGGGTGCCCAAGTCCCTCAAGACTGACTGTGTGCATAAGACCTAGTTATCAATATGAGTATTTTTGGGGGTGTCACTCTCCCCAAAGGAGATGATGATGAGGCATTTTTTGGCATTCAGTTTGAGGCTGTGTTTCTGGCACCCATCACTTTTTTGGGTAAGACCTCTTGGAGGATGTCCACATCACTAGGGGAATTGATCACAGCACTCAGCTTGCAGCCATCTGGAAACTTAGTCAGCCATAGCTCACTGGTTTTGGCCTGCATCACAGACAAGTATATCCCAAACAACAGAGATCCCAGGACTGATCTCTAGAGTATGCCACCCATTACAGGTCTACTGCTTGAGGTGGCTTCCCCTATTTTGGACTAGGTGGGTTCCATCAGTGAGCCAGTTTGCTGCCCATCTGGTAACATGGATTGATGCCTAGTTGAGAGAGTTTATGTATTATACCCGAGTGACGAATAGTATCAAAGGCTTTGGCCAGGTCAAGGTAGGCAGTGTGCACCAGCTTGCCCTCATCTATGGCGTTGGTGACTGTCTCAAAGAAATCGACCAAGTTTAACAGGCATGACCACTGATTAAACCAAACTGTGTAGGATTGAGTGTTTGGAGGTTGCCAATGTCCTGTTTAATGAGGTCCAAGATAATCCATTCCATGAACTTGCAGATCAGGCTAGTTAGGCTGATGGGTCTATAATTTCCTGGATCTACAGATGCTCCACCTTTGTGCAAAGGGATGACAGTGGCTGTACTCCATGAGGCTGGGGCAAAGCTGGTACTCAGGCTGGCAGTGGCTGTCCTCCACAAGGCTGGGACAAAGCTGGTACTCAGGCTGACAGTGGCTGCACTCCATGAGGCTGGGACAAAGTTGGTACTCAGGCTGACAGTGGCTGTCCTCCATGAGGCTGGGACACAGCTGGTACTCAGGCTGACAGTGGCTGTGCTCCATGAGGCTGGGACACAGCTGGTACTCAGGCTGACAGTGGCTGTCCTCCATGAGGCTGGGACACAGCTGGTACTCAGGCTGACAGTGGCTGTCCTCCATGAGGCTGGGACAAAGCCGGTACTCAGGCTGACAGTGGCTGTCCTCCATGAGGCTGGGACAAAGCCGGTACTCAGGCTGACAGTGGCTGTCCTCCATGAGGCTGGGACAAAACTGGTACTCAGGCTGACAGTGGCTGCACTCCATGAGGCTGGGACATAGCTGGTACTCAGGCTGACAGTGGCTGTCCTCCATGAGGCTGGGACACAGCTGGTACTCGGGCTTTGGGTGGACAGGATGCCTAATGGTGCTGCATCTTCCTGCCTGCGTTCATGTAGGATGCAACCTGGGATGTTATTGAGTCCTACAGAGGCTGTATTTTTTGCCATTGAGGAAGCAGTGATGACTTGCTCCCTAGAGATAAGGGGAGAGGGGCAAGTGCTGGGGATATCCTGATCTACTGATGGGGGTGACAGATAGGGTGAAGTTTTCACTGAACCTGTCTGCCAGCAGGTTGGCTATATTTACAGCATTTGTGTATGTGATGCCATTGACCACCAGTTCTGAGCAGATCTGAGTGCTTCCTTTGAGATTACAGACTTATGTGAAGAAGGCCTTATCACTGTCTTTAGTAGATGTGGCCAGTTTGGACTCAAAGTTTGCTTTGGAGGATTTCACTACTGCTCTTATTTGCTTGTTCAAGCTAAGGAGAGATTGCTTCCAATTGAACATCTACTTCTTCTTGGCCCTGGACAGCAATTTATTTCCTTTTGTTATAGAGTTTATTTATTGCAGATGTCCACCAGACAAGTTTACTCTTCTTTGAGGAGGATGATTTTTCCCTGTCGGGTATTCCTGATTCCATGCAACTATATAAATGCTCATATAGTATATGTGTGTAGGTCTGGACATTTGTGCCATTTCCTATGGATTCAGAGCACTGACCTTTGGATTCATCTCAGTCCCCAGGGTGTTCAGAAAATGCATGGCAGTAGTAGCAGCACACCTCAGACTGCAGGGATTCCGGGTGTTTCCCTACCTGGATAACTGATTCATAACCATTCTGACCAGCCATCAACTCATACAGTCAAGAGATCAGGTTTCCAAACTTGTGCTCTCCTAGTAATAACCATAAACTACAACAAATCACAACTTTAGCCAACTCATGCATTGGAATTTATTGGAGCACTGCTCAACACAAAGATAGCCATTGCTTCCTTTCCACCACATTGAGCTCTAACTATAAGGTCACAGGTCAAGAAGGTTGTACACAATACATCTATCTCAGCCTACACAGTCCTCCAAGCTGTGGGTCTCATGGCAGCAGTGATAACATTAGTTCCTTCGGCTAGATTTTACTTGCGGATTCTACAGTGGTGCTGGCTACACAGTGACCAATATTCCATCAGCCAATGTCATACCAAATAAAAATTACCAACATTTGCAAAAAAGATCTCTACTGGTGGATCCAGTCCAATCAACTGCTCCATGCCCATCCATTCATTCCCCAACAGCTCAAGGCCTTAGTGACCATGGATGCTTCCCAGATGGGGGAGGGCATTATCTGGGGAAGACTGTCCAGGATACTTGGTACCCCTAAGGGGACAATTTGCATATACATGTACTAGAGAGAAGAGCTGTGCTCTTAGCATTGCAAACTTTTCAAGATGTTCTTCCCTCTGGGATGATTGCAATTCAGATGGACAATATGTCAGTAGTCTGGTACATCAACAGACAAGGTGGAACCAGATCTTACCAATTGTGTTGAGAAGCAGTCAGAGTCTATCAGTGGCCTATCTCTTCGGACTGCTTTCTCTTACTGAATCACATTCTGGGAAGATCCAACGTGATTGCAAACAAGCTAAGCAGGTGCATCCTACTTCCACATGAGTGGTCCCTCAATGAGAAGGTGCTGGATGAGATTTTCCATCCATGGGGCCAGCCATGCTGTGATCTTTTTGCCTGTCCCCTAAACAACAAGTGCAACAACTACTTTGCCCTGATTTCCCCACAGTCACAGAGGAATGCTCTGTTTTACAGTTAGCCTCCCTGTCTCATTTATGGACTTCCTACCAACCCCATCGATTCCAAAATTTCTACAGAAAGCTGCAGGTCAAAGAGCACAGTGATCCTCATTGTTCCCTAATGGTCTTGACAAATTTGTTTTCCCTTTCTATGGCCACACCTGGTTCAACCACCATGTGACCTAGATCTGACTCTGGACCTCTTGTCTCATCCAACGGGCATGTCATACCGAGATATTTCAAACCACAAGCAGACTGCTTGGCTTTTGCAGTTCCCTTAGTAGCCAGACAGCCTATGATGTCATCTCTTTTACGACATACACTTCTGTCTTCCCATTAACCCTCAAAAAGGAAAAAATATTCAAGTAAATGAAAAAGGTTTCCTATCTGGGCTCAGCAACATAAACTTGACTCCCTTTTCAGCCTCTAATTATCACATTTTAGATTTCATTGCTAATCTTTTTCAGAGTGGTGCTAGTACATTTACCATTAGGGTACAGTAGCAGCAATTTCAAATTACCATACAGGGTTGAATGGAGCACCCATTGCTTCTCACAAATTGAGCAAGGCTTCTTGAATGGAACATTCCTTTTAAAGCCTCCTTTTAAAGACCCTACTCCTCCACAAAACCTGAATTTGATGCTGCAGTCTCTAACACAACCTTCCTTTAAACCAGCAGTAACATGTGACCTTAAATATCTTTCAAGGAAAACTATCTTCTTGGTTGCCATCACTGACACAAGGAAAATATTTGAGATCCAAGTGCTATCTTCTAAACCTCCGTACTTCACTTTCCATAAGGACAGAGTGACCTGATATATCAACTCATCATTTCTTCTGAAGGTGGTGTCGGCATCCAACATAAATAATCCTATCACTCTGCCAGTATTTTTTCTAAGTTTACTAACAAAAATAATACATTTGCATTTACTGGATGTTTATAGACAGTTGCATTTCTAGAACAGAAAAAAATCAGGAAAGCAGACCAAATGTTCCTTTTCTGAACCAAACTTGGGAAAATCAGTTTCTAAAACCTCTCTATCAAAGTGGTTAACACACTGAATTTCTTTTCTCTATAATAAACTGGGCATTCCTCTCACACATCCATTGAGAGTGCACTCCACTAGATCTGTGGCTACTTCCACAGTTTTCCAATCTAGGATGTCTATGGATGATATTTGTGCAGCAGCAACTTGGGCTACTCCTCACACCTTATTACTCATTACGAATTAGATCTGGTCTTCAGAGGTGGGGAATCATTTGGTTCTAATGTGCTCAGGAATATTCTTCCTTGAGTCCACCCTGTTTCCAAGTAGCTAGGGAAGCTGTCCCATTTGTAAGGATAGAATGAAGATTTACAACATCAGATAAAGATGTTATGTACTTACCATAATGTTCCATCTGTACTGTCGATCTTCATTCTCTCCTCACATCCCCTCCCACCTTCCTCCGTCCATGACTTCTGGAAGAACAAGCAGTTACATGATCTTTGGATACATGTTTACATGACTTTGGATATGGCTTCCCATTTTCTCTCTGTCCTTTTACACTTTATAGCAGCAAACAAGACCTGAGGTATTTGGTAAGGTGCATTGTGGGTAAGGTAGATGCTCAAGAGATCTGGTGGCTATGAGCTGTAACATTGGAAAAGTTGGATCTGAAGGATCAGATCTGAACCCATTTGTGAGGAGAGAATGAAGCTCGACAACACAGATTAGATATTATGGTAAGTACATCACTTCTTTTTATGCCATAGTCCCTCCTCAGGAGCAGTAAACCAGAGACGGTCTTCTTTATGCTTGCCCTCCTCCCCGGGGACTCCTGTATGCTTATCCACCAGTTCCTTTCATTGTCAAATTTCTCAAGAAGACATCCCATTGCAGAGCAACAGTGATCCTCATAGCTCCCTTCTGGCCTTGTCAGGTGTGGTTCTCCTTCTTGTGGCCTCTTCTAATGGTATACTTCTTGGGTCTTGGATCCCACTCAGGATCTCAAATCTCATCCAGTGGTCTGAATTATCCTAGTTTGCAGTCCCTCAAACTAACCACAGTGTTTCTCCAGATCCCTTGACAGCCCTGAATTCCAGGTTGTCTGATACTATAGGGTGGCGAAAGCCAGGGTACCTTTTTGGCTAGGCTTGTATAGGCCCTAGGGCCAATAGCCTAGTACCTACCTATGAACCTATAGGAAATTCACCCCGGGGATCACTTCTGTGGTTCTGCTTGACAGGGTCACAGGAAAATAGTTTTCTTGGGTGGCGAAAGCCAGGGTACCTTTTTGGCTAGGCTTGTATAGGTCCTAGGGCCAATAGCCTAGTACCTACCTATGAAATTATGAACCTATTATGCATATTTTGTCTTTGTCCCAAAAGCTAGTAGGAAGGTGCATTCCAGTAATTGGAAACTTTTGCAATTTGGGCTGTATCTCAAGGATTTGATCCCTTTTCTGCTCCATTAGAGTTGGTTCTAGAATTTTTTGTTTAGTTGATAATTCAGACTCTAGTTTTTCTGCAATTAATGTACAACTGGTAGATATTTTTAATTTTCATGTTGGTAGGGATAATGTTCCCTTGGCTGCTCTGAAAATTTCAAAGGCTTTTCTCAAAGGTACATTTTAGTTGCGCCTTCTCATTCAGGATCCAGTTTCTCCCAGGGATTTCCTTTCTTGTTGCAAGTACTTGCAGGCCATCCTTTTGAACCTTATGGTAATTCAGACTTGAATCTGTTATCTTGAAAGACTTTGCTGTGGTTGTTACCTTGGCTAGGACTTGAAGCTGTTATCTTGAAAGACTTTGTTATGGTGGCTGTTACCTCGGCTATTACTTGAAGCTGTTATCTTGAAAGACTTTGCTATGGTGGCTGTTACCTTGGCTAGGAGGGTTTCAGAGATCCTTTTGAACCAAATTCAGACTTGAAGCTGTTATCTTGAAATAATTTGTAATGGTGGCTTGTTACCTAGGCTAAGACTTGAAGCCGTTATCTTGAAAGACTTTGTTATGGTGGCTGTTACCTAGGCTAGGACTTGAAGCTGTTATTTTGAAAAAGTTTGTTATGGTGGCTGTTACCTAGGCTGGGACTTGAAGCTGTTATCTTGAAAGACTTTGTTATGGTGGCTGTTACCTTGGCTAGGAGAGTTTCAGAGCTACAAGGCCATGATTCTTCTTCTTGCATGGTATTTCATAACGACAGGGTTTCACTCCACACTAATACTTCTTTTCTGCCCAAAGTCCCTCTGAGAGTAATCTGAATAGATGGATTCACCTTCCATTTTTTGCTAAATTTTTCAAACATGGGTGAATACCATTGCTTGGATGTGCAAGGACAATTGAGATTTTACCTGGACAGGACTAAAACCTTTAGAAAATCCAGCCAGATGTTTGCTTCCTTCTGAGACCCAAAATGGGCAGACCTGTGTCAAAAGTGACATTATCTAAGTGGCTATCAGAGTGTATTTCTTTTACTTATGCCTTGACAGGCAAGATCCTGTCTGGCAAACCTATGGGTCACGCTACTAGAGCTATGGCTACTTCTATGGCCTTCTTTTCCAGAACTTCTTTGGACAAGGTCTGTGCAGCGGCTACTTGGGTTGGCCATCACACCTTTGTTTCTCATTACAAGCTGGACATTCAGTCCAGATCCAGTGCTTTCTTTGGCTCCACTGTGTTGTAGTATATCCTTCATTTTACGTGGCTGAAGACTGGGTCCCATAGGTGAAGCCAGATGCAAAAGACAGCATCAGATATGAAAGCTATGTCTTACCATAACAATAGATCTGTGTTGTCTGTCTCCATCTGGTTCAATCCCTCATCCATTTTTGGTGGATATCTTTGTCTAAGAGAATCAAGTGTGGCCAGGTTTCATTCTCCTTTGTTCTTGCAGTCCTTTGCCCTCCTTTATTGGTGAGTTGTAGTTTAGATGTATTTTTAGATGGGGAAAAGTCTATTTAAGGAGTCTATTGAGGAGCAGGGGGCCGTGGGTAGGGCAAGTAAAGCCCAGCGAGTTGAAGTCTGGAGGATTTGGCCAGTATCAGATCCGACATGGATCTGATAACCCATTGGTTGAACCAAATGGAGACAGACAACACGAATCTATCATTATGATAAGTATATAACTTTCAATCTGATGTTGTCCTTTTCAGTCTTTCTCAATGTGTGGGTTATGGATCTGGCCTTGGATCCAACTTGGCCACATTCTAAAGACTTCGGATCCAACTCTTATGCTCCTCCCTCTTCCCATAATGCCATAGTGCATCCACAATACCTCAGATCTCTTTGAGCATATTTCAAGATTTGTTGGGGTGTGTAGTTAGCGTGCATGGCTCCTCCCTCTTAGTTTTGGGGTTTTGTAATTAGTCTTCTCTACTTCAGTACCTCAGTAGGGTCATTTCTTATGTACTGCAGTGTATTACGTACCTACGGGAACTACCACTTTTGGCACTCTTTTATTGTAGCCCTTTACAAAAATAATATATTTCTTATCTTCTCTAATTTCAATTATTTTTAATGTACTATGGCTGAAAAGCCTAGGTAGTTTAAAAAATTCACTTCCTGTGGGCACAAAATTCTAAATTTACATGCTGACAGGAAGTGTGTTTATCGCCCAGGAGCATCACTCCTGGGTATGAAGTGTAACATTTGTGCCACGTTTAACTCAAGGACAACCGCAGACAGGAGGATTGAGTTAGCCCTCAAAGGGTCATTACCTCTTTCATATTCCTCCACCTTCTCCTTCCCTGCAGTCCAGGGCTTAAACCTGGACGTACAGGTTCCAAAGGACCATCAGGTCACTCCAGAAGGTGACAGGAAGGGGGAAGGAGGGAGGAGATTTGGGGAAGAATGGAAACGGACAACAAGGTGCCTAATTAAGGTTTGTAACTAATTTCATTTTTCTGTAGCCATGTGGTACATCAAAAAGCAAGGGGGAACCAGGTGGTACCCATTTACACACTAGCCATGGTAGCTTAGGATATAGTTTCACAGCACAGTCTCACTGTACAGGCATCCTACACTGTCTCAGAGCAAAATTGTGTGGCAGACAAACTAAGCAGGGTCAGGGCAGACCCTCACGAATGGAAGCTACATCAAGGGTCTTCCAATATTTGATCCGTCTGTGGGCAGTTCCACAAGTAGACCTTTTTTCCTCCTCCTCTCTGAACAATCATCTAGCAAGATTCTGTTCCAGGACTCTATGCAAGAAGACCTAGAAGACATATACCTTTTTTTCCATTGGAGAGGAATGTTGCTGTTTGCTCTTCCACCTTTTCCACTAATATCCAGGGTACTTCTGAATATTCAGAAAAAATCTCCTTTCTGCTCTGGGCAAAAGTGATTCTCTCTTCATTTGAAAATGGCCAGGGGAGATCAAGCATAAGCTTCCACACAGACTGGATCTACTCCCAGAAGAACAAAGGTCCATTGGTGTGTACTACGCCAACGACCCCAAGTGCCTTTTTAAGCCTAGCCATGCATCCCAAATTTCTGACAGGTTCTGGTATTGTAGTTCTGTTTGATACACTCCATCAGTCATTTTCAATTGACTTGCAAAAATGAAGAAAAGCAAATTATTGCTCAGCTGTGAAGCAGTAATACCACTTTATTAACAATAAAAACAAAAATAGATAAAAAAACACGTGAACTAAGCGCTTTCACCCCTTATAGGGCTTATTCTGAGTCAACGTGTTAAATAAACATTCATTTTTTATTTCCTATGCAGCATGACATCATATCCCAAGAAAAGACCCCCTAAAAATACATTCTTAAAAATCTCATCTAACTGAAATATATACATGAAATTTATTATCCAAATGATGGATAATGAAAAATAAAACACAATCACAGACTCTGTACAACTGTCTTTCACCATAGTGTAGTAAAAACACTAGCAAAACATATGGATACAGAATGAACACGTTAAAAGTTGTAACATCCAATTTGTGTCACTAGGTGGCATACTTGTTAGTTATATAACTTTTGCCCTTCTCTTTAGAAAGGGTTTAATTAGGGTACATATCACTTCACCTAAAACTCATTTCACCAAGACCATATAACCTAAAACTCATTTCACCTAAAACTCATTTCACTGACAAGTAGTACAATAAGGCAAATCAAAGGTATATTTAGTTATGTTAGGAACCTGGGTGGTAATTCCCAGATATGCTCAGAATTAGTCCAAAATGACAAAAAATACACCGAACCCACAGACATTGCCAACATCCTAGCTGACAGGTTCAACGCAAACTTCTCCCCCCCCTCCCCAACAAAAGGGCAAATATCTATCCCAGCATAGTGCTGCCCCCCTGACATCTCAGATGCTCAGGTAAGAGCCGCCCTCTCCAAAGCAAAAAACACAGCATCAATGGGACCAGATGGTGTCCCGGGCTGCATCCTACATGAACTCCAAGAAGAGCTAAACCCAAACATAAAACTACTGTTCAAGCTCAGCCTTACTACAGGATATGTGCCCAAAGAGTGGCGTACAGCAACAGTGGTCCCTCTCCATAAAGGTGGTGCCTCAACGGATCCTGGAAACTATCGCCCCATAAGCCTGACTAGCTTGGTCTGCAAAGCTATGGAAAGGATCATCATGGACCTCATAAATAAAGATATTGGGGACCTACAAACACTGGATCCTAGCCAGTTTGGCTTTGTTAAGGGCAGATCCTGCCTCTTAAACCTGGTTGATTTCTTTGAAACAGTCACCAAGGCCATTGACGAGGGGAAGGTGGTCCACACAGCCTACCTGGACCTCGCAAAAGCCTTCGATACAATACCCCACTCGGGCATTATAGATAAGCTCACCAGCTTAAATATAAACCCCTGTGTCACTAGATGGATTGCAAACTGACTCAAGGACAGAAACCACATGGCTAGAATTGCTGGAGCCATGTCAGACTCCAAACCAGTTACAAGTGGTGTCCCACAAGGCTCAGTCCTGGGACCTCTCTTGTTCGGTATATATTTCTCGGAGGTACAGGCCAACAAGGAAGGACTGTGGCTGACCAAGTTTGCAGGTGACTGGAAACTGGGCGCCATAATCGACTCTCCAGCCGACACAAGCATCCTCCAAAAGGGCCTCATAGTAACAGACAACTGGTGCCAGAGCCATGGCCTCAAGCTAAATGCCAAAAAGTGTATAGTCATCCCCTTTGGCAAAAACAAAGTGCCCACAAATTACCACATAGGTGGTAATCCATTAAGTACAGAAGAAGTAATTAGGGACCTGGGGACCCAAGTTGATAGCAATCTCTCATTTGACAACCACGTGGCCAAAGTGGTTAGAAAAACATTTTATATAGCCCACCTAATCATGAAGGGATTCACATCTAGATCAGGGGAGGTCATCGTGCCTCTTTACTCATCCCTCATCAGGCCCATAACTGAGTACAATGCCCCTTTTGGGATGTACCTTACCAGACACCTGCAGCAACTGGAAAGACCCCAAAAGTACCTCACCAAGAGGATCAAAGGGCTCAAACAGATGCCATATGCTGCCCGGTTAAAGAAACTCCAGCTCTACTCAGTGGCATACCGCCTGTTCAGAGGCGATCTGTGCCTGACGTATAAAGCCATGTCCAACCCGGAATTAATGGACATGCTGCACCTCAGAAAATCCAAATCCCATCGAGCTACGCGCTCGAGAGACATGAACCTCAGCACTGAAATAAATAGGACATGCTGGAGGGACAGATTCATAACCCAGAGGCTCCCTTCACTCTGGAATAAAATCCCAGTCCAGGTTAGGCAGAGTCCCTCATTGACTCTCTTCAAGAGGAATCTTGATGAGTGGATGGGAGATCGTAGGTTTACCCCAGGTATCACTTCTGTGTCACTGTTAGACAGAGGCACAGTATACCAACCTCGAAAAAGGGCATAGCAAAATAAATTTAAAATGGGTGGCAAAAGCCAAACACATTCTGGCTAGGCTTATAAATGCCCTAGGGCAGATAGCCTAGTATGAACCTATGAACCTATGAACCTATATGTCCTTATATATATATATATATATATATATATATATATATATATATATATATAGTAAGGGGGAGTGTGGGGTCGTAGTCCCCCACTTAGTTGGCTTTTATCAAATAGTGCAAAACAAAACCAGACAACATAAAACCAAAATAAGTGGGGGGGGGGGCTACGCACCTCACCTCCCCCCAATGTGGAGGGCTGTGACCCCCACACCCCTCAACTATATATACTAACACCAGGATTGCACTACAGTGGGGAAAAAGACACATAACTTTGATTTGCCTTACTGTACTACTTGTCAGTGAAAGGAACTTTAGGTGAATTGAGTTTAGGTGAAATGAGTTTTAGGTAAAGTGATATGTACCCGTTTAATTGATATGTAGTCATTGATCCCTGGGTTTTTATGGGCATTTAATCTTATTTGCCATTCAACCTCTCTGATCTCTACTTCTAACTTAGGGTCACCCCCTCTCATATCCACCTTCACTTTGTCTATAATGAAAAACAGGAACTTTTTAAAATTCCTGCATTGTGTACTGTGCATATACAAGGAACTGACACACTTTTTGTTCCTAATGTCCAGGACATGTTCTGAGATCCTTTCTTGTAATTTTCTAACAGTTATGCTGACGTAAAATGCCAGACATGATGTGCAACATGCAACATCTACCACACATTTTGTCTCACAGTTGCATCTGCCAGGGCATTCCAAATTCCTATAGAAGCCAGGGATAGAAATGTACGATCCATCATTCATGTACGTACAAAATCTGCAGAAACAACACCTAATCATTAGTGACCTAAAGGAAGTAGACCTTTATTTGCCACCGGATTCTAAAAATTCGCTGAAGTTTCTACATTTACCAAAGGTGGTTGTGGGTCTACTGCCCAGCTTCAATTTGAGCTGAGTATCAAATGTTCCTTCCCAAAATCTATTCACTCCCGAGATTATCATTCGGGAACAATCATTGTATTCTGCAACCATGACATCCTGTCCCGAATGTGATGCCACATTTAAACTAGTGTCCCTCGGGCTACCTTGCATTCTCAGTATAGGTTTGAATCTTGCATTTCTTTTCCTTGCCACTTCCATTTTTATTTTTGCCAAAAATACCAAAGTATAACCTCTATCCATTAACACGTCTATTAGTATATTTGTTTCGTCTACAAATTTTTCATCCTCACTTCTTTCTGAAGATGATGTATTTAAATTTGCTGCCTAACATTTCTTTCCTGATCAAAATATCCAGAAAATCTATTTCAATTTCACTTGTTCTGGATATAAATTTAAGGTACCCCACTGTACTATTTAGATAATTCACAATCTGTAGTGCTTCATCTACAGACCCTTGCCACAATATTAGGACATCACCCAAAAAGTGTAAATAACACTTTATTTTGCCCTTGTAATGTGGAATCTAGTATGTGCTGTGCTTCCCAGCCTGCCATCACCAAGTTTGCAAAAAACTGGTGCACACTTGGCACCCATGGCAATTCCTGTCTTTTGGCAGAAGAACTCTCCCTCAAAGAATACAAAATTATTAGTTAGTACCACTTCCATTACTTCAACCAAAAAATTCACCTTATTAGGTTCATATTTTCTGGATTGGATTAACATCGGTCTATAATATTCCAGACCCTCTTGATGAGGGATGACACCAAATAAATTTACTACATCCACTGCCAAAAAATTTAGTCATCATGTGTGTTGATTTCCCTCAGTACCTCTAGGCAGCGCCATGAGTCTCTCAAGATCTGTTTCTGTTCCTGCACTACCTGTTTGGGCCAAAAATCTATGTATGCAGCCAGAGGTTCTGTTTTTGATTTCCTAGCCGGGACTATGGGTCTAAAGGGGAGGGGGGTCATTCTGGTTTTATTTGTGAATCTTGGGTATCTCGAACATGGCTGGAATTATAGGTGCCTCTACTTGTAAATAATCCAGTTCCGCATTACTAATAATTCCCTGAAAATTGAATCATTTATAACAGGTCAATTTTTGCATAAGCCAGGTATATTTCATTTCGGGATACCCTTTCATATGTAGTGCTATCATTCAGAAATGTCAGACATTTTAATAGTGTAATCTAATGGACTCATTATAAGTGGACCCCCTCCCTTGTCTGGTTTCATGACCCTATAGTGCTTGTTTTGCCCTAGGTCACTCTAACATTTTCTCTCTTCTGTTGCCAAATTATCTTGTGACACATTTCTAGCATTACAGATCCTTCTTAACCCCGCCCTCACATAACCTTTCAAAAGCAACCACCCTGGGGGGTCACGTCAGTCACCCTGCTAGACAGGGGTCCAGGGAAGTAAATACTGTGGAAAGAAATAGCCAGGGAATTGTTATGGCTAGGCTTGTACAGGAACTAGGGCAGACAGCTTAGTACCAACCTGTGAACCTATTTAATTACTAGGGGGAGTGAATGTGCTTTTTCTATTTAGACCTCTTTGGTCCATTGCATGTGGTGCACCTCTTTCATCAAAGTACAATCTCAAATTCCACCAACCTGTGAACCTATTGGATTACTAGGGGTAGTGAATGTGCTTTTCCTATTTAGACCTCTTTGGTCCGTTGCATGTGGTGCACCTCTTTCATCAAAGTACAATCTCAAATTCAACTGTCTGGTGTACAATTTCAAGTTAAGTATCATTCTTTTTATATCAGTTTTAAAGCTTGGTACATAATTAAGACCCTTGCACAGCACCCTTAAATGTGTTTCACTAGTTTCGAGATCCCTCAGGTTATCCAGTGTAAAACCCCGACATATTGATACACTGACAGTGGAAAAATTATTGACTACCACATTAGAATCTACATGCATTTTGTCACTTGTCATGTCCACTGTCTACCACATTAGAATCTACATACATTGTCACTTGTCATGTCCACTGTCTATCACATTAGAATCTACATGCATTTTGTCACTTGTCATGTCCACTGTCTACCACATTACAATCTACATACATTTTGTCACTTGCCATGTCCATAAAAAATTGATATATTCTTTAGTGGAGTCATTATCAGTGCTGAAATGTCCAAGAACAATTGCTTGATTACTTTCAAGCCTCAGTTCCATCTCCCTGTCCCTCTCCCCCTCCATCTCGGTCTCTGCACCAAGAAATTGTTCTGCCCTCTCAGAAACTGCTGGCCTCTGTTCCTCTGTTGCTCTGATCGACGTACTTGGGGTGAATTCATTAAAAAATGCTCACTATTGCCAGCATTCCTACTTTCTGATTCATTCAGACCTGCGTTCTCCCTTCCGTCATGACTAACATGTTGCATGGCCTCAGTTTGTAGGATATGCCCTGTGCTCAGCATATTTTTTGGCATCTCTATCCAATTTATTAACTTTTCTACTGATATTGTCAGTGACATATTTGGCCAAATCAATGAATACCTTGTTAAACTGTTCAACCCTCTGTTCAATTAACAAGTCACTAGTAATACTTTCATGCAATTCCAAAATACCTTTTTGCAAATCAATCAACTTACAGTCATTCTCCTAAATGATCATTTTTCATGAGTTCCAACCCAGTATTGTGAAATAGCTCCATTAATCCCTTGTGCATCTGCAACCCATTTACTGTCCCATTTGGATACTTCCAAAGGCGCAAACCCTTTGGAACTTATTTTTTTGCAATGCATTTGAGTAAAAAATCATTATCCAACTGAATATCCTTGAATTTCCTAGACAAACGTTCAGAAGATGAACTCTGGCCTTCCAGAGCCTGCCTGTTGTTGCCTGCATGCACTCTGGTATCTAACCTTGGAGTTTGGAACAAACCATTCATGTCCCTTCTCACTGGGGGGGGGGGGATTTCTCACTTCTGAGATACTCCTTCTCGATGCCTCCATCGCCGTAGGAGTGTGCAAAGTAAACATATCCATCTGTGTATTATTCATTGCTTGTGGAATATTGTCACCATGATTAGTGACCAGTTTAGATGATAGTTCCTGCACTGCCTACATTAATTCCTTGATAAGTACTTCCATAGTGGTATCTCCCACCCTCAAAGCTTCCAGGTAAACCAAGAACCAGGACACCAAACTTCCACAACGTTGCAAAAATGAAGAAAAACAAACACCTGCTCAGCTGTGAAGCAGTAATACCACTTTATTTGCAATAAAAACAAATAAAAACAGATAAAAACATGTGAACTAAACACTTTGAGGCTGGGAGATACCACTATGGAAGCACTCATCCAGGAACTAACGTTGGCAGTGCAGGAACTATCATCTAAATTGGTCAATAATCATGGTGACAATATTCTACAAGCCATGAATAATACACAAATAGATATGTTTACTTTGCACACTCCTATGGTGACGGAGGCATCAGGAAGGAACATCTCAGAAGTGAGAAATACCCACACCATTGAGAAGGGACATAAATGGTTTGTTCCAAACTCCAAAGTTAGATACCAGAGTGCCTGCAGGCAACAACAGGCAGGCTCTGTCACTGGAAGGCTAGATTTCATCTTTTGAACGTTTGTCTAGGAAATTCAAGGATATTCGCTTGGATAATGAATTTTTACTCAAATCCATTGCAAAAAAAAAAACAATTTCCAAAGGGTTTGAGCCTTTGGAAGTATCCAAATGGGACAGTAAATGGGTCGCAGATGCACAAAGAATTAATGGAGCTATTTGACAATACTGGGTTGGAATTAATGAAAATCATCGCTCAGGAGAATGACTGTAAGTTGATTGATTTGCAAAAAGGTATTTTGGAATTGCATGAAAGTATTACTAGTGACTTGTTATTTGAACAGAGGGTTGAACAGTTTAACAAGGTATTCACTGATATGGACAAATATGTCACTGACAGTATCAGTAGAAAAGTTAATAAATTGGACAGAGATGCCAAAGAATATGCTGAGCACAGGGCATATCCTATCCCCCCACCCTCTCGACAAGATACTGATTCTAGAGTACAAACTAAGGCCATGCAACATGTTAATCATGATGGAAGGGAGAATGCAGGTCTGAATGAATCAGAAAGTAGGAATGCTGCCAATGGTGAGCGTTTTTTAGTGAATTCATCCCAAGTACGTCGATCAGAGCAACTGTGGAACAGAGGCCAGCAGTCTTGGAGAGGGCAGAACAATTGCTTGGTGCAGGGACCGAGATGAATGGGGAGATAGAACCGAGGCTTGAAAGTAATCAAGCAATTGTTCTTGGACATTTCAGCACTGATAATGACTCCACTAAAGAATGTATCAATTTTTTTATGGACATGACAAGTGACAAAATGTATGTAGATTGTAATGAGGTAGCCAGTGGACATGACAAGTGACAATGTATGTAGATTCTAATGTGGTTAGACAATCATTTTTCCACTGTCAGTGTATCAACATATCAGGGTTTTACAATGGATAACCTGAGTGATCTTTAAACTAGTGAAACCCATATAAGGGTGCTGTGCAAGGGTCTTAATTATGTACCAAGCTTTAAAACTGATATAAAAAAATGCTTCTTAACTTGAAATGGTACACCAGACAGTTGAATTTGAGATTGTACTTTGATGAAAGAGGTGCACCACCTGCAACGGACAAAAGACGTTTAAAGAGCAAAAGCACATTCACTACCCCTAGTAATCCAATAGGTTCATAGATTGGTACTAGGCTGTCGGCCCTAAGGCCTGTACAAGCCTAGCCATAACAATTCCCTGGCTATTGCTTTCCACAGTATTTACTTCCCTGGTCCTCTGTCTAGCAGGGCGACTGACGTGACCCCCGGGGTGGTTGCATTTAAAAGGTTATGTGGGGGGGGGGGATAAGGAGGATATGTGATGCTAGAAATGTGTCACAAGATAATTTGACAACAGAAGAGAGAAAATGTATGAGTGACCTAGGGCAAAACAATCACTATAGGGTCATGAAGCCGGACAAGGGAGGGGATCAACTTATAATGAGTCCATTAGATTACACTAGTAAGATGTTTGACATTCTGAATGATAGCACTACATATGAAAGGGTATCCCAAAATGAAATATACCTGGCTTATGCAAAAGTTGACCTGTTTTCAATGATTCCTTTTTTCATGGAATTACTTGTAAGGTGGAACTGGATTATTTACAAGTAGGGGCACCTATAATTCCAGCCATGTTCAGAATACCCAAGATTCCCAAAAAACAGAATGACCCCCCCCCCCTCCTTTAGACCCATAGTCTCAGCTAGGAAATCAAAAACAGAACCTCTGGCTGCATACATAGATTTTGGCCCAAACAGGTAATGCAGGAACAGAAACAGATCTTGAGAGACTCATGGCACTGCCTAGAGGTACTGAGGGAAATAAACACACATGATGACTACTTTTTTTGGCAGTGGATGTAGTAAATTCATTTGGTGTCATCCCTCATCAAGAAGGTCTGAAATATTATAGACATATGTTAATCCAATCCAGAAAATATGAACCTAATAAGGTGAATTATTTGGTTGAAGTAATGTTGATGGTACTAACTAATAATTTTGTATTCTTTGAGGGAGAGTTCTTCTGCCAAAAGGCAGGAGTTGCCATGGGTGCCAAGTGTGCACCAGTTTTTGCATACTTGGTGATGGCAGGCTGGGAAGCACAGTGCATACTAGATTCCACATACAAGGGCAAAATAAAGTGTTATTTACGCTTTTTGGATGATGTCCTAATATTGTGGCAACGGTCTGTAGATGAAGCACTACAGTTTGTGAATTATCTAAATAGTACAGTGGGGTACCTTAAATTTATATCCAGAACAAGTGAAATTGAAATAGATTTTCTGGATATTTTGATCAGGAAAGAAATGTTAGGCAGCAAAATTAAATCCACCATCTTCAGAAAGAAAACGCATTTGAATTCCCTATTGAAGTTTGACAGTTGCCGTCCTATTCAGCTGCCATCCTATTCAGCATAAAAAAAGTGTTGCAAAAGTCCAGATGGTGAGATTAAGTAGGTTCATTAGGGAGGATGAAAATTTTGTAGACGAAACAACAAATATACTAATAGACATGTTAATGGATAGAGGTTATCCTTTTGAATTTTTGGCAAAAATAAAAATGGAAGTGGCAAGGAAAAGAAATGCAAGACTCAAACCTATACTGAGAATGCAAGGTAGCCTGAGGGACACTAGTTTAAATGTGGCATCACATTCGGGACAGGATGTCATGGTTGCAGAATACAATGATTGTTCCCGAATGATAATCTCGGGACTGAATAGATTTTGGGAAGGAACATTTGATACTCAGCTCAAATTGAAGCTGGGCAGTAGACCCACAACCACCTTTGGTAAATGTAGAAACTTCAGCAAATTTTTAGAATCCGGTGGCAAGTAAAGGTCCACTTCGTTTAGGTCACTAATGAATAAGTGTGGTTTCTGCAGATTTTGTATGTACATTAATGATGGATTGTACATTTCTATCCCTGGCTTATATAGGAATTTGGAATGCCCTGGCAGATGCAACTGTGAGACAAAATGTGTGGTAGATGTTGCATGTTGCACATCATGTCTGGCGTTTTACGTCGGCATAACTGTTAGAAAATTACAAGAAAGGATCTCAGAACATGTCCTGCACATTAGGAACAAAAAGTGCTTCAGTTCCTTGTATATGCACAGTACACAATGCAGGAATTTTAAAAAGTTCCTGTTTTTCATTATAGACAAAGTGAAGGTGGATATGAGAGGGGGTGACCCTAAGTTAGAAGTAGAGATCAGAGAGGTTGAATGGCAAATAAGATTAAATGACCATAAAAGCCCAGGGATCAATGACTACATATCAATTAAACCCATTCTAAAGAGAAGGGCAACAGTTATATAACTAACAAATTTGCCACCTAGTGACAGAAATTGGATGTTACAATTTTTTAAGATGTTAATTCTGCATGCATATGTTTTACTTAACTAATAACCGACGACGTGGTGTAGTATATTAAAGATTTACCCACAGTTGGTTTGGTTTAATCACGAGGGCGAAGCCCAAGTGATTAAATAAAGCCAACCATGGGTAAATTTCAATATACCGCAACCATGGAGTCAGTTATTGGTATTATACATTGACATTATTTAAGGAAAAAAAAAACTTACTTTTCTTAAATAATGTCTTTGTATAATGGAGCATTACTGTTCTTCTGCAGGTTGTGGTACACTGCTTAGATGTTAGGATATCTAAGGATAGACAGAATAAGGTATGTAAGTCAAGTATATTTTGAAAGAAATGTCTTTCCAACTCATACCTACATTATGACAGTGATCATCCACCTTTTTTAAAAAGTAATATTGTTAAAGGTCAGATGGTACGCATAGCTCCCATGACATCTGACAGAGGTAACTTTATGAAAGAAATGGATTTTGTACATTAGTTGTTTAAGGAAAGAGGATACCCTGATAGTTCTATTATTCCTATTAGAAATAGTATTATACAAGGTTGGGGTAACACTTATGAGCCATTGCTCCATAGTGAGTGGATTCACAGGCAGAGGGGAGAAAATATTAGGGAAGGTAAGGAACAGCAAATGGAGCCCAATCCCTATCTGATTTTGACCCACCATATTAATATTGGATGGATAAAAAGGTATATCAGTACTGTATGAAATATATTTAAAAGAACACCCTCTAAAGTTGAATGATTCTCTAAACCCCTGAGAATTAGCTTCAGGAGGAACCAAAACCTCAAAGAAATTTACGAACAGAAGAGGGGAGAGGTAGCCCTAGGAACCACTACTAGAACTGATACATTCAAATGTGGTAGATGCACACAAAGTTCACACATTGCAGGTAGAAAATAATTATATATTCCGGGCATCAGATATATGCTAAAAGTAAAAAAAATATGCTAGTTGCTATACCAAAGTGGTAGTATACCTGGCGTATTGTACATTATGCTGGGCATACTACATAGGTAAGACAGAACAATGCCTTAGGCAACGTATATATGAACATATGAGGGATCTCAATAAGAAAAACAAACACAATGCCCTATATAGACATAGTTTAGCCACAAAGCAGAATTTAAGTTTTGGGTGTTGGAAGAAGTGAAACCAAATAAGAGGGAAGGTGATTGGGAAACAAAACTAGAATTTTGTGAGTTGATTTGGCAACTTAGGCTGGATGCCATTAACTATCCTGATCTCAGTGACCATTTATCCATTACCCCGGTTCTTAAACTGAAGGCAGCAGACCCAAAAAGGATAGAAACATATCATTAAGAATTTTCACCAACATATTTCTATAATAAATAAAAATATAAAACAAAAACAAGTTCATATATAGTTTTATGTTTGTATATTTTGGCATATATTTTTATACATATTTATAAAATTATAATACATATAACTATTTTTAACAGTGTTTTTTAAAATATTTTTTTTATGCATTGTATATTATACAACATTATATAAAATGAATAAGGTGCATTGTATGCAGGATGGAATTATTGGGTTATAGTACTTAAATTTTGGCGGTTAGGTAATTATTTTATTAACTGCATATCCAATGAGCTATGTTTTTAGATGGTGATGAATATTTAAAGGAGTTTTAACCTTTCATTCATTGATTCTGATCAAGTCTCTGGTTTATGAGATGAAAGCGCTTAATCCTTTAGTTTACTGAGCTTTATGTGTTAATAAAAGTCTACAAAGCGAATTGCTGGTGGCTTGAATTGAAATTATTTCTGGTTTGTACAATGGACAGCCTCTACTGGAATACTGCCTAGCTTCTGAGTGTGTTTTGTGGTACACTGCTTCCTTGTTTTAATGTACTGAGCATGTGTATGGGGCTTGCGTCCCACGCATACCCAGTACATCAATGCTTTGTGTAACGGCACATTACTGTTCTTCCGCTGGTTGCGGTACACTACTTCCTTGTTTTGATGCACTGAGCATGCGTATGAGGCTTGCGTCCCACGCATACCCAGTACATCAATGCTTTGAAACGGAAGCAAGGGAGAAAAGAAAGTCTCCGTTGCTCCATTTTTTTTTTTTTCTTTTTAATTTGTTTAAAAAAAAATGTTTTGAGCACAATATTCCAATGGAAAAAAGTCCAGGCGACCAGACCTTTTTCTATTGGTATATTGTAAGATTTACAACAGGCATGCTGGCCAATCAGCGTGCACGTTTTGGAATATTAATGGGGGGGTCATTGTATAATAGTGTTTTTATTACACTATGGTAAAAGAGAGTCGTGCAGAGTCTGTGATTTTTTTCTTTATTTTTCATTAACCATCAGTTGGATAGTAAATTTCATGTATATATTGCGATTTTTAAGAATGTAATTTTTTAGGGGGTGTTTTCGCAGGATATGATGTCATGCTGCATAGGAAATAAAAAATGAATGTTTAACACGTTGACTCTGAAGAAGCCCGACAAGGGGTGAAAGCGCTTAGTTCACGTGTTTTTTTTTCTATTTTTATTTGTTTTTATTGTGAATAAGTGGTATTACTACTTCACAGCTGAGCAGGTATTTGTTTTTCTTCGTTTTTGCAATGTTGTGGAAGTTTAGTGTCTGTTTTCAGTTGACTGCCTGGATGATAAAAAGGTGTTAATTCCTTTTAGGCACCTGTTACCTGTTTACTGAGGGCATGCAGCAGGTACTAATGGAGGAGAGAAAGCCGCTACTAGAAAATCATACATTATCAAATGGAAGAGGTGTTCTGGTTGCTGCCATCAACATAAACAGCACCCATTCAGGGTTAGTTATTCTCTGGTTTTACAATATTTGCCTGACTTACTATCCTATGGCCATTCTTATTCCTCTATCAAGGTTCATTTATCAGTCATTTCAGCATGTCTGCCATGGGATCCTCCTTTTTCAAAGCAATCTCATGTCAAAATGTTCTTGAAAGTTTTTTGCTTAAGAGGCCACAAAGTAAACCAGTGACCCCTCCTTGGGATCTTAATTTTGTCTTAGGGAAGCTAACATAGGTTCATAGGTTCATAGGTAGGTACTACGCTATTGGCCCTAGGGCCTATATAAGCCTAGCCAAAAGGTACCCTGGCTTTCGCCACCCAAGAAAATTATTTTCCTGTGCCACTGTCGAGCAGAGCCATAGATGTGATCCCCAGGGTGAATTTCCTATCTCCCATCCAATCATCAAGATTTTTCTTGAAGAGTGCTATTGAGGAGCTTTGTTTGACATAGATAGGTCGTTTGTTCCAGAGTATGGGAAGTCTCTGGTACAGGAATCTATCCCTCCAGCATGTTTTGTTTATTGTGGTGACAAGGTTTAGGTCTCTAGAGTGTGTAGCTCGTAGGGATTGAGATTTCTTTAAGTGGAGCATGTCCAAAAGCTCTGGGTTTGACATAGCTTTGTGTGTTAGGCAGAGATCGCCTCTGAGTAAGCGATATGCGACAGAGTAAAGCTGCAGTTTTTGAGACGGTCTGCGTAGGGCATCTGTTTGAGGCTGGTAATCCTCTTTGTGAGGTATTTCTGCGGCCTTTCCAGTTGTTGTAGATGTCTTGTGAGGTACATACCAAAAGGGGCATTGTACTCTATAATGGGTCTAATGAGTGACGAGTAGAGGGGAACAATGACCTCTTTTTTCCTGGATGAGAAACCTTTTGTGATGAGGTGTGCCATGTAGAAGGATTTCCTGACTACTGTGGCGATGTGATTATCAAAGGAGAGACTACTGTCCATCTGTGTCCCAAGGTCTCTTATCACACTTTCGGTGTTAAGTAGACTACTGCCTATGTGGTAGTTCATGAGTACAGAGTTTTTACCAAAAGGGATGACAATGCACTTTTTGGCATTGAGCTTGAGGCCATGGCTTTGACACTAGGCATCTGTCTCAGCGAGGCCCTTTGGTAGGATGTCCATATCTTTTGGAGTTTTGATTATGGCTCCTAGTTTGCAGTCATCTGTGAACTTTGTTAGCCAAAGACCTTCTGTGTTAGCCTGTACTTCAGAGAAGTAGATACCAAACAAGAGAGGACCCAGGACTGAACCTGTGGTACTCCACTTGTCACTGGTCTGAAGTTGGATTTGGAGTATGCTACTTTCACAGTGTTGGTTCTGTCAGTGAGCCAGTTAGCAACCCATCTTGTGACATAGGGATTTATACCTAGTTTAGTGAGTTTATTTATAATTCCAGAGTGGGGGATGGTGTCGAAAGCCTTGGCGAGATCTAGATAGGCTGTGTGAACCACCTTACCCTCATCCACGGCTTTGGTGACTGCTTCAAAGAAGTCTATCAGGTATAGGAGACATGATCTGCCTTGTACATACCCGAACTGGCTGGGGTCCTGAGTTTGGAGATTACCAATGTCATTGTTTATAAGTTCCATGATGATACATTTCATAGTCTTGCAGACCAGGCTCATCAGGCTAATGGGGCAGTAGTTTCCGGGGTCCGTGGTGGCGCACCTTTGTGGAGTGGGATAACCGTCGATGTGCGCCATTCAGTGGGCACATAGCCTGAGGTGAGGCTATGATAGAACACGGTACTTAGGTGGGGTGCCAGTTCGTTCTGTAGTTCATGTAGAACACAGCCTGGGATGTTGTTAGGTCCCATGGATGCTGTGTTCTTGGCTTTGAAGAGTGTGTTTTTTACCTGTGCAGTCATGATTACAGGAACTTTGCATTCTTCTGGTATAGAAATGGGCCCTTTATGGGATGAGGGGGGGTAAAGTTAGCACTGAACCTATCTGCCAGGATGTTGGCAATATCAGTTGGTTCTGTATATTTATTGCCATTGTGCTGTAACTCAGAGCAGATCTGAGTGTTGCCATTGAGATTCTTGACATAGCTATAGAATGCTTTGTGGTTGTCTTTAGAGTCAGTGACAAAATTTTGTTTTTGTAACTAGAATTGCAGGATTTTATGAGGGATCTCAGCTTCTTACTGAGGCTGACCAGGGAGTTTCTCCAATCATGGGGTTTTTACACTTTTTTGAAACAGTTTCTTTCTTCTGTTGTAGAGTTTGTTTATGGCAGGGGACCACCAGATTGGCTTCCTTTTTTTTGGAGGATAGCATCTTGGTTCTGTTAGGGATTGCACGATCCATGCACTCGTATAAGTGCTTATAAAGTGCATTTGTGTAGGATTCAGCAGTCATACCTCTATTGTCTGTCAGCATGGGTGTCATGAAGTTTGCCACTTCTGTCTTAATAAGCGTGAAGTAGGCTTTGGAGACATTTTTTACTGTGATTTCCCTAATGGGGGTGGGGGAGGGATGTGGATGTCTGGGGTGATTAGCTTGTGGTCAGATCTAACCAACGAGGAATTGACCTCTGGTGTGGAGCACCAGTTGCCCATGTTGGTAATAACAAGGTCTAGGATATTGCTGTCCCTGGTGGGGGTGTGGATAAGTTGATCCAAGGCATTGGAATTTATGAATTCCAGAAGACGTTGAGCACAAGAGTTGGTATATGAGTAGTTTTCCCAATTAATGGTGGGGTAGTTGAAATCACCCATTATTAGGGTGTTAGATTGTACCCTAATATTTTCCAGTGTATCAAGAAATGAGGAATGTGAATCCTGGGGCATGGTGGGGGATCTGTAGCAAGCTACAATTTGGATTGTGGTCTTGCCCAGAGTTAGTTGCACTTGGATAATCTCGGCTGCATTATGCTGAGCAACTAGCCTGGAGGTGTGGATATCCTTAATGAATATGGACACACCTCCACCTTTAGTGTTTCGGTCCAGGTTAGGTGGCCGAAAGGTGTGGTATGTATTATAGCCTGGTAATGCAGAGGTACTCTCTGGAGCCTTGAACCAGGTCTCTGTCACTGCACAGATGTCGATGTTCTCCATTTTAAGGAGTGCTTCAAGTGAGTGCATTTTGAGGTGTAGACTTCTAGCATTGAATAGCAATACCCTCAGATTCTTCTTGCTTGTACCTATTGCTGTGGTGAATTTGTCATTTGAACCTTCCCTAAAAAAGGCACTATAGGGATGGCTAGAGCTTTAGCCAGTTTCTGGAATCCCAGGGGCAACAGGTGCAGGCCATCTCTGGCAAAGCATCGTGGTTTGTCGATCATGTCATCCCAGGCAGACAGATACTGGATCCCCTTAGAATGACACCAGAATCTTAGCCAATTGTTGAAGTCAATCATTTTGTCCTTGTACTGTGGTATCATTCTGGGTGATGGCAGGATGCTACTCAGGGCTAGAGTCATACTTGCCTGGGCTACAAGATCGGACAGGTCCTCCATGTCCCTTTTCATGTAGTCCAGGGAGGTACGTCTCAGGTCATTCACACCAACATGGACAATGAAAGAGTCATATTTGTACTTGTTGTGGAGTGACCTGAGTGCATGCATTATGTGGTGGATCCTGGCACCCGACAGGCAGCGGATAGTAACCTTCTCCTTGTTTAGCCTGGTGAGTGGAATATCACTGTGCCTGACTAAAGAGTCACCTATGACTAGAGTGTTGGGTTTGTTGTTATGCCTTATGGGCTGTGGTTGAGTGGCACACTGAGTTTGTGGGCTGTGGTTGAGTGGCACACTGAGTTTGTGGGCTGTGGTTGAGTGGCACACTGAGTTTGTGGGCTATGTGTCATTTGGGTTGTGTTGCGGGGGTGGAGGTTGCTTGTGTTACTGCTTTGGAGGTCCCTATTGCTTGGGCAGGTTTTTACTGAGAACCTCCGTGAATGTAGGTATGTTTTTTGTGTTCCTATGTGTGTGTTTTGGTGGTGTAGGTTTTGAGGGATTGTGTGGTGTGGTGCAAGTGTTTACCTTCTCCTCTTGACTGTCTAGTCCATTCTTGGGTGAAGAGAGCTTTGCTTCCAGTTTGGCTATATAAGTGCATCTCTCACAGGTTGTAGTGTTGGGTGGTAGGAGGAGAGGGTTGTCTGTGTACATGAGGCAGTTGCTGCATTGCCCCAACATGCCCAGATTCATCAGGTAGTCAGGAGAAAACATAGGGAGCTGACCCTTAGACATTCCTGGATAGGTGCTTATTTGTTAAGTACTAGAAACTGTTTTCCTTTAGACAGTGAGCAAAGTTGAGTGCTGTAGTAATTTGTAGCTTATTTAGTGCTTACAATAAGTTCTGAACAAGTGCTGAGCTCAAAGAAACAGACTTGAGTGCTGAAACTAAAAAACTGGCTTGTTCTAAGAAACAAAATTAAGCTAGAAGGCTTCCCTCCAACACAGAAAGGCTTGGGGGCTCAGAAGCCCACAAATAGTCCTGGACACAGCAAATCTATATCCAGACTAGTCTACCCGCAGGAAACAAGCTTAGAATTTTTTTTGTTTGTTTTTGTTTTTAGTGGAAAGAGAGAAAGGAGGAGCAGAAACTAAGCTGACTGGCCTTCTCAAATGTTCTCCCTGTATTAGATAGAATGAGGTAATAACACTAGACTGGGAGGAGTGTCCCAGATCAAATTTACAGTAGGGGCGGGCAACTGCAAAGCCACCAACTATGGGAAACAAACTGCAGAAATGTTTCTCACAGCAGAAAAGCAGCAGTGCTTTAAATGAAAGTTTTGCTCCATTTCACCCAGCTTATCTGCCTCGCTTGAGGTTCTAAACATGGAAGACACGTTTACTGATATTTCTGACCTCTGCATGAAGAGTGTTTGAACTGCAAGCTCTTGTGGTGAGTCAACCCTTCTCATTTTCCATAAGGATGGGATTTCTTTGAGAACTAATCCTTATTTTATGCCTAAAGTGGTATCCAAGTTTACTTTATGCCAAACTATCCATCTCCCCATTTTCTATACTGAATCTAAAACTGAGGAAGGAAGGATAGTCCATACCTTGGATGTCCAATGACAACTCAGGTAAGGATAGTCCATACCTTGGATGTCCAATGACAACTCAGGTAAGGATACTCCATACCTTGGATGTCCAATGACAACTCAGGTAAGGATACTCCATACCTTGGATGTCCAATGACAACTCAGGTAAGGATACTCCATACCTTGGATGTCCAATGACAACTCAGGTAAGGATAGTCCATACCTTGGATGTCCAATGACAACTCAGGTAAGGATAGTCCATACCTTGGATGTCCAATGACAACTCAGGTAAGGATAGTCCATACCTTGGATGTCCAATGACAACTCAGGTAAGGATAGTCCATACCTTGGATGTCCAATGACAACTCAGGTAAGGATAGTCCATACCTTGGATGTCCAATGACAACTCAGGTAAGGATAGTCCATACCTTGGATGTCCAATGACAACTCGGGTAAGGATAGTCCATACCTTGGATGTCCAATGACAACTCAGGTAAGGATAGTCCATACCTTGGATGTCCAATGACAACTCAGGTAAGGATAGTCCATACCTTGGATGTCCAATGACAACGTAGGTATTACTTTGACAAAACTAGATCTCTCAGATCTTCAGTTCAATTGTTTCTTTCTTGTGAAGGTAAGTAGAAGGAACAATCTGTGTCAAGACAGACTGCTTCCAAATGGGACAGACAGCTTCCAAATGGGACAGACAGCTTCCATATTGGACAGACAGCTTCCAAATAGGACAGACTGCTTCCAAATGGTTGTCTAAGACTATTATCTTTTGTTATTCTTACCATAATTAACCTATTCCAGGCAGGGTCCAGGCACTCTGTACCATGGACTTGCCTTCTTTTGTGGCTTTTTGGAAAGGGAAATATTTTAGAATCTACTACTTGGACCTCTCTACATAGTTTTACAAGGCACTATAAGCTTGATTCCTTCTCCAAGTCCCTATCATGCTTTTGTAGGACCATTCTGCAGGGCTTTACAAGGCACTTTAAGCTTGATCCCTTCTCCAAGTCCCTATCATACTTTGGTAGGACCATTCTGCAGGGCTTTACAAGGTGCTATGAACTTGATTCCTTCTCCAAGTCCCTATCATGCTTTGGTAGGACCATTCTGCAGAGCTTCCTATAACTATAAGCTTGATTATTTCTCCAAGTCCCTATCATGCTTTGGTAGGACCATTCTACAGGGCTTTACAAGGCACTATAAGCTTGGTTCCTTCTCCAAGTCCCTATCATGCTTTGGTAGGACCATTCTGCAGAGCTTCCTATGCTCTTCTCCTTCCACCTGACAAATGCAGTTAGCTGTGGAAATTTTACCCATAAAGTTAAGGCTGCTGCAGTAGTAATCAAGATAAACATAGTACACTTATGTAAGTTGAACTACCAGAACAGTAGATGTTGGAATGATTGCTGCTGCAGTACTACTCCCTCCCTCTGTTTTTTTGGTGTGTTTTTATGCCAGAGTGTGTACATTTACATTTTGTTATTCCTAGCATACTCTTTTTAGGGCTCTGCCTCCCTGTCTCTGCTGGCAGGAAAGTTCTGAAGGGCTTCATGCACAAACTTGTATTTTAGTCAGCTCAGCTTTTGCTGCTTGAAAGTTTGGGCACATGGAACGTACCCTGAAACTTTGGAAGCTGGTTAACTGTATATCCTTGGCGGGATATAACCTATATAGCTAAGACTACTGCATCAGTGATCATTCGAACATCTACTGTTATGGAAAGTTTATGTTGCACAACTGTACTATATTTATGGTTGTAATTTTACGAGAGAGGTGTTTTATGCAAGAAATAATGAGTCCTGTCTGTCGTATTTGAAAGTCCCTCTTGCCTATTAAGGAAGCTAAAAAATATAAAATTTTATGAAAATATCCTGAAGAGAAGACCTCATCGGTTGCATATCCTTCTTAAGCGATAGTTCTAAGCGAGCAGATTTAAATGAACTCCTTTTCAGACACCACAAGGTAAGCTGAATAAAGATAAGTTGAGAGGAAAAATCCAGAATTTTGCTGAAAAGTGTTGCCAGACAGTGCAGAGAAAGATATAGTTAGAAATCTTCAGAATTTAAACTTTTATTTTAGTTAACATCTGTTCACCAGGAAAGTCCAACTAGGAAAAGAGCCTATTTTCAGTGGAGGCCCAGGGATAAATGCTCCGGACACATGTTTTTGGAATGTGGGAGGAAACCGGGGTACCTGTAGGAAACCCATGTGAACACAGGAAGAACATGCAGACTCTGCACAGAAGGCACCCCAGCTGAGAATTGAACTGTAGAACTTCTTGCTGTGAGGTGACAACATTAACCACTGCAGTATTACTTCAGAGCTCTTTACCAGACTTGCCTTCAGTTAGACATTGTGGTCCTACCACACGTATATTTTCTAATCATTTCCATCCATCCTCAACCCCTTTTTCCCATTTTACACATGATAATTATTGAGTAGGTATTCATATTCAAATGACACAAATCATTTTTATTTTTATATAACAAATAACAACTCTATATTTATTATGTGTATTTATGTCAATTATTTTAAAGTTTTCTTTTGTATGTGAAAGGGTATGTTTTTTCATTCACTGCCACTTCGTGCATTTAAGGAAATTGTCCTAAGGATTTCCATTGGACAATCAATCAATTAAGAATTAGAGAAAAGGTATATAACGTGTTTAGACAGTGGTAGTCAGTGTGTTTTTTCTGAAGAAGACTTTCTATTTTTGTCGAAAACGTATTGTTTTTTTGGCGTTAAAATAAAGTGGATCAATGTTAGGTTTCTGACCCTCATCTGGTTTCTCCTAGTGAACTTTTTTTTCAGTTTCCATTTTACACATGGGGTCAGGGGTCACTTCAACAGTGACAATCATCCCGAGCCAAGGTTTACACTGCCAGGTGGCTAGCCCTGTTGTAGTGGTTCATTTGTATGACTCACTCACACACACACTCTCATCTATGACCAATTTAGACTGCCCAATCCACCTAGTGCATGTCTTTGGAATGTGGGAGGAAACCTGAGCACCCGGAGAACATGCAGACTCCATACAGAAGGCATCCCAGCCGAGAATCAAACCGGAGGACCTCTTGCTGTGAGGCGACAATGCTAACTGC
>NC_056726.1:1504125711-1504190711 GCF_019279795.1 Protopterus annectens
GTTGCACTGGCAAAGGACACAAATAATTGGTCTGATTGTCTAAATTGTTTAGTTCTGTCAAGGTAGAAACATAATTGCCTGCATACATCCAGAAGGTGCAAGCAGTGCTTGCCTTTATTTGAAAAATTTGGAAAAAATACGGGCAAATCTGTAGATTGGTTGATACTGGTCTCTGATGTCACTTTATGAAGGAAAGTAGGGTTCATTCTGAGTGACACTCTGTCTTTGTGGAAAACTAAGTAGGGAGCTTTGGAGCATAAAGCCTGTAAATCAGAGAATTGGCTCGTTGAAGTGACAGCTGTAAGGAACAATGCCTTGCAAGAAAGGAATTTTAAATCACAAGTCATTGTGGGTTCAAATGGAGGTGAAGTAAGACTCTGTAAGACAAGAGTTAGATCCCATGGCAGAAGAGGGTCTTTGATAGTGGGCTTCGGGTGAATTGTGCCCTTTAGAAAAACCTTACAAAGTCTATGAGAAATTAAGGTTTGATCCCCGATACTATTATGGAAATTTGAAATAGCTGCTAGGATAACTTTGATAGTAGAAGCAGAAACTCCTTTACTAAAGATGGCAGTTAGATACTCCAGAATTTTTCTACTGTTGCTGAAAAGGGGTCTAGACCATTGTCAGAGGCCCAAATAGAAAATCTCTTCCATTTACTAAAGTAGAGGCTCCTAGTGGATGGTTTTTGGGATGCCATCAAAATGTGTCCATGGAGGAAGGAATACCATTATGCCTGGTGACTACTGGAATTGGAGAAACCAAGCTATTAGCTTGAAAGACTGAAGATTTGGATGTACTAGTCCCCTGGGGGTGGGCAAAAAATCTGGAACTGGGTCCAGAATCCAAGGGCGGTGTAGTATATGAGGCCAGAGGAAGAGAAACCATATCTGTCGAGGCCAGTAGGGAGCAATAAGGATCACTTTGTTTCTAAACCAAGCTTCTTTCTTCAGAAAAAGAGGGATCATAGCAAAAGGGGGAAAAGGCATAAAGGAGACCCAGGGGCCAATCGTGGAGAAGAGTGTCCCTGGGGGACTTCCCTTGAAGGGGAATTAGGGCAAAGTAGCTTCTGCACATGTTGTTCATGGGTGAGTCAAACAGGTGGCAGCAAGGCTGGCCCCAGTAAGAAAGATCTCCTTTGTTAATCTGGGTATCAGAGACCACTCATGAGGCATGAGGATGCACCTGATTAGTTTGTCCCCATCATGTTGGAACTCCCTGGGATATGCATTGTTATCGGAAAGCAGTTGGAAGTTCACTCAAAGAGCTTCTCGACATGGTGGGTAGAACTTGATTCCCACCATTTGCTGATGTATCAGACTGCCAATATGTTATCTGACTGTATAGCTATCATCCCTTGAGGTAAGGCAGAGTGAAATACTTGCAGCATCAGAAGCACTGCTCTTAACTCCAGAACATTGATATGCAGATTGGCCTTTGAGGGGGATCAAGTGCCTTGGACTGTCTTCCTGAGATAATATCCCCCCACCCCATCTGGAAAGCATCCATAGTCACTATGACTTGGGCTGAGGGGGAACAAAGGGGCAGCCTAGAAGACTCTCCTCTGAGTGCATCCACTAGGATAGGTTGTTCTTGCATCAACTGGATATGAAAACTAAATGGTTCATTGGGTGGGTTAGAACTGTCCATTGGTTTGCAAGTAACCACTGGAGAAGTCTTATGTGAAATCTTGCCAGTGGAACCAATGCGATCACTGCCACCATGGAACGCAATGCCTGCAGAGTCAGTTAAGCAGAAATTTTGTTTGAGTGAAGAAGAGGGAGGATCTGAGACTGAATTTTCTGTAGCCTGTGTAGTGGAAGCAATGCTATGCAAAAGACAGTGTTGAACTGAGCTCGATAAATTCCATGTCCTGAGAAAGGGTTAGCTGGGATTTTGCAGGATTGACCATTATGCCTAACTAAAGGGCTAGTTTCAAAATGTAGTCCATAGTTTGACGAAGTAGATGCCTGGTGGGAACCGTCAGAAGCCAGTCGTCTAAAGAAACACCCGGAATCCAAGCAGCCTCAGATGTGCTGTGACTGCTGACATACATTTGGTGAACACCCTGGAGGCTGTGTTGAGACCAAAGGGCAGCACTGTGTGATGGAAATGACTGACTCCCATTCAGAAGCGGCAAAACTTTCTCAAGCACTTGTCCACCTTTATGTGGTAATACACATCTTGAAAGTTGATAGATCACACCCAATTGTCCTTCTCTAAGAAAGGGAGAATTGACTGAACCATGACCATCTGGCATTTTCCTTGTTGGATGAACTTGTTCAGAATACTGAGATCCAAAATTGTCCTCCAGTCCCCTGTTTTCTTTGGCACTAAAGAGAATCTTGAGTAAATACCAGATCTTAGTTGGTCTGGTGGGACTTCTTGGGTGACTCTTTTTTTTCAGCTTTTGTATTTCTATTGCTGCTTGAACTCTCGAACTGGGTGGAACATCAGGGTGTCTTGCTGGGTGACCTTGGGTAAAGGGTGAAGAGAATTAGATAACCACTGAAAATTATCTTTAGCACCCCGGTAACTGTGGTTATGTGTCACCAGGCATTTGGGTGCAACAAAATTCTTCCCCTGACTACATCCAGAGGTAAGCAATTGGGCCCCCCTTCAGGACCACTGATTGGGTTGACCAGAGAACAAATCCCTGATTGTACGGACCATTCCTGCCTCTGGGATAGCATCTTCCACTATAACCCCCCTCTCTGCCTTGAGGGCAGTCTGAGCCACTTGTGTCCTGGAAAGGGTTCTAGGATTTCTTGAACCACATTTTACCAGTCCTTTGATTCCTGGAATAGGATCATTGAAGAGTGGAAAAATGTATGCCTACAGCAGACAAAGTCTTTCCATCCTTTTCACACTTGGACAGAGTTTACTGTACTTTGAGACCAAACAAGGAGGACCCATCAAAGGGGGCATTGACAAAGGAAGACTTCAATGGTTTTGCAAACTCACATAGGTGCATCCAAGTGTGTCTCCGAATTGCAACACCTGAAGCTGCTGATGTTGTCGTCCCTTCGGCTACATGTGCAGTGAGCCTCATGGATGAGTTCAAAATAGCTCCAGGGTAGCAAGTTGGGAGGCCACTTTTTCCTGGACCCCCTCAGCCGCAGCTTCCACCAGGGTATCTGACAGCTCCTTGACCAGATCCCTTTGGAGCCTTGTAAATGTGCCAAAAAGTTTAATTACCTGATAGAGAAGGTCAATGTTGCATAGACCCGCTTCCCAAATCTGTCCATTGCCCTGGGCTCCCGGTTCAGGGAATGGACAGTAGAACTTTCCTGGGCTAGTTCTTTTTTTTGTGGCAGCTGCTACCACCATGGGATCTACTACCAAGCCCTTAGCCAAATGTGGTTGGTCTTCTGGAGCAGTAAGGATTTTTCAGGTCTCTAGGGGACTCATTCCACAGTATCAGGAGCCTTCCAAGTCCACTGAGCAATTAGTTTAATCAAATTGTCAGTGGGCAGAGTCACCCAGGATGTAGATGGGCAAGCACCAAAGGGGCCTACAAGTAAACATATTCCTCCAAAGATGGGTTTTTAGACTTCCAATCGCTGCTCTGTTTTAAGATCTCCAGAATGTCTCCAAAGGAGACGTCTTCTGGAGGTGACCGTGGGGAACCCGCCCCTTCATCGAAATCCATGTCCTCTGTGACAGGAGAATCAAGGTGTTTCATCTTATACAATCTCTTCCAAAGGGTATCTTCAGGTGGGGACATCTAAGGAGCACTCAGAAGAAGGGGATGCCTTTAGAATGCAAGTCTTGTGACTGCGGTGCGTGCTGTCCAGGGGTAGAGGTTGGTGGCTGAACTAAAGAACCTGAGATCACAGGGGAAGACTCCAATAACACAGGCTCCACCATAGATGAAGCAGTGGCTAAAGCCCTTTCCATAGCCTGAAAGGCAGGACCCCCTGAGGAGAGATGGGAGCCCAGGACCAAGACAGACAAACTCAGAACCGGGGACACACCCCACCCCGAGAGCCCCACGTGACAGACTGGAACCAAGGAAGGGTCCATCACCGATGCAGCCAAAATGACATGGTCAGCTCCATGGAAAAACTCAGAACCAATTCAAATCTCCTGGGCCCTATGGCAAAGACACAGTCTCTGGGACCCAACTGTGCCAAAGGTACAGAGGGAGCCAGGGCTAGACTCTGCACTGAAGCAATCAGAACCTGGGAAGCTGAAGTTGAAAGCTCTGAAGCCTGGGTTGAGGTTAGAGAAGGAGAACATGTCGGTTAGATGGAGAAAACCCACTGCACCAGAAGGGAGAGGGGCTTGAGAAGAGGACGGAAGACCCTGGGCTGCCAAGATCTGATCCACCAACCTAACAATATCAACCTCAGAAAGACTTCTGGCAGAGCAAATGGATAAACCAGAAGTCGATTCGGTCTCTCCACAAATAGCCTGGGGAGATGTCCATGGAATGGGTCCAAGGATGGAGAATAGATAGACCTGGGTTCTGTGGATAACACTAATTTCGATGCCATCTGCACAGACAGTGAAATGGGCATTGAACTGGTCAGAGTAGCAGTCAGCACCAACGTTGGAACCATGATCAAGGTTGGAGCCATAGTCACTATGGTCAGAATAATTGTCGTAGCTGGTGTCGAAGGCACCGCTGAGGTTTTCGGTGCTAGAGATTGTCTGCTCCGAGTGCCTCATAACCTTAACTTTTGGTTCCGAAGATGAATCCTCAGAAGCGTGCTTATGTTTCCTGATGGCCAGTGCCAATGAAGACATATGCGCTGAATGAGAGGACATAGATCAAGAGGCTGGAGGTGACTTGTTGGCCTTGGACAAGGCTTCTTCGAAATGGGATTGAAGGAGCCCTTTGAGAATCAACCTATTTTTCCTTTCTGACAGAGTTGAATTACTGAAACCCTGGCAGATGGAACATTCTATGGGGAACTCCCAAACAGTACACACAAAATTCATGGTTATCTGAGTTTGGTACATTTCTGCCGCACTTTACACATGGCTTAAACCCTGTAGTGGAGCTTTTTGGTTTTTCTGCCATGATCCTGACAAAACAAAACAGAAAAAGAGAGAAGAAAGAAAGAAAATTAGATCTTCACTCACTCAACAGGGAAAGAGGGAAACATCTACCAACAATCATAGACAAACTACCAATGGTAGAGAAAAAGGGGAAAGACTACCGACAATGGTAGGGAGAGTTTACCAACAGTAACAGGAAATTACAGTACACCCACAACAGGTAGACCAAGATTTAAAGCAGAAATGGCTTTAGCAGAAAAAGAGATAATAATAATATATACAAATATACTTAGCTACACGAGAGATGGCTGACGCGTCTTGTCGTAAGCGCGGCAAACAAGATCTGAGATAATGTGGAGAGGGACATTATGGGTAGACTAGCAGCTCAAAAGATTTTTTGGCTGACGTGAGCTTTATAACAGATCAGTTCCGAGGATCAGAACCAAAACCCACATTTAAGAATAGATGAAGATTGACAACATCAGATGTTTCATTTTTAGTGCTTTTATTGCTGTAAATTGCATTTAGTTTGTCACAGTCTCAAGTTAGTTCTGAGTTTTTTTACTACAGATTTTGTAATGCATTTTGAACTAGGATGTCTGCTGCTGCTCTTTTGTGTTTGCTGTTTCTTTTGCATGGTAGGGGGGTAGAATCCTCTGCTTGGCAGATTTTCTTTAAGTGATGTTTAAAGGTGGTAGAGTTGTATTCAGACAGTTTTGTGAGGGTGGCTCACTGACACTTCACAATCGTTTGTCTTTCTGGGAAGAATCTTATTTCTTAGAGGGTTTTATGCAGAAATAGTTGTCTTGTTTTTGCTTCAGTTTGTCCATCAGTCCTGGAGAAATAGTCTCGATAGTTTCTTAAGTACCAATAATTTTACTCCCAGATCGCCTTTAAAATAAATAAATAAATAAAAGTAAACAAGCAGAGTCCTCCTAGTCTGCCATTTTAATTCATAACCTTCAGTTCTTCTTAGCATTCTGTTTACAGTTCTTTACACCCTTTCCAACAGTATGGTTTTCTTTTCTGGATATGGCCTGCAGGAATGCTACAGTACTCATCTGTATTCCTTCCACTGATGGAGAAAGGAACATTTCTGTCTCCATAGCCACCTGATATGCCTTGACCTGTTACTCTTTCCACTGTATTTAATGGTTTATATTTTCTGTAGTGAAAACTCTGCATTCTTCCTTGCATTGTGCTTCCTCTGGTGCAGTATCCTACTCTTGGAAGAGTTAAGCTAAATATCCATTGTTTTCTGCTCCATCTGGCTTCAACCTGTTCATTTCAGGTCCCACTCAGATCTGACACCAGCCATTTCCATAGTCTTCAAACTCACCTGGTTCCTCCTCCCTTACCCACAGCTCCCCGTTCCTCATCTTAATCCAAGATCTAGACTGCCAACATTTCAGTTAGCAGCTCTATTTTGGCTCCTCAGCGATTCCTTTATAGGTACCTCAGCGTAGTGCATTTTGGTGAGATTTTTGCTATTCCTTACCCTAGCATTTAGTTAGTGTTAGTTTTGCTTGTGTTTTTAGGTAGACATATAGTTAGGTAGGTAGGTTTGATGCACAGAGGATGTTCTCCTCAGGAAAAAGGTTGGGTTTCCCCAGCCTGTTTCCCTTCCTCTTTCTCATCAGTGCTTATGACCAATCATCAGTCTGCTCCTGGGAAGGCTATGTCAGTGGGCTTCTATCCTGCTCCCATGGCAGGGCTCCCCCTGGAAGTGTAAGAGGAAACACCTTTATGCCATAGAGGAGTCTCTCACTGAGGATACTGACCTTGGGGAAAGGAGAGTGATCCGCTAAGTCTCCATGGGATGACACCTCTTTTGGCAACTTGCTGAAGTTACTGGAGGCTGGACCACTGACGCCCCTTCTCTGTACGAGTCAGTATTTTTGGATGACTTCAGTGTAGGCCCATCTTGAGTGATTCCCCCTTCCAGATGCTGTTATAGACCTAGTGTCTCAGAGGGCATGGAAGGAAGCCAACATGGTGGAGCCTCTTCCCCAGAAGCTGAATAAGATTCTTGTTACACATTGGGATAAGGGTCTGGCTATCAGTACTATTGTGGTGGTGGCCGACACGAAGAAGGAGATTTCTGAGGAGAGATCTTCAGTCCACACCCCTGAACAAGGAGTCTCAGGCTTTGGATCATTTAGGGCATAGCACTCCTATGCCTCAGCCACTTTTATGCTGTGAGTTCTTAGTTATCTATCACACTTGGCAAGACTTCAAAGTGACTTGGTGTGCGAAGTGTCAAGAAATCTCAAGACACAGCACTCTCCAGAGATTCAGAAGATGCTGGAAACTCAGTTGCACACCCTGCTTTCCATCATTAATGTTTCCATGAGGTTAATTTCAAATGCAGCCAATGGAGTATCTCGAGTGGCTGGCTCCAGTATTGCCATGCAACAACACTCTTGGATGCATGTATGTAACTTTGTAGATTGCTTCAGGTGTCTTTTGTCAATGCCCCTTTTGGTAGCTTTTGGTAGCTTTTCCTTGTTTGCGCC
The DNA here is from genome assembly GCF_019279795.1 of Protopterus annectens. Lineage (NCBI taxonomy): Eukaryota > Metazoa > Chordata > Ceratodontiformes > Protopteridae > Protopterus > Protopterus annectens. The sequence continues at coordinate 1,504,133,235 of NC_056726.1, forward strand.
AAAGGTCAAAGACACTCTAACAAGGAGTGAGCAAGAAGGGAAGATGCTTTCCATGTTTGAGTGCACTTTGCCACCTCTCACCCCTCAGTCAGAAGGGGGTAAGCTTCTCTTCTTCAGAAAGTCACAGTAGTCTTCTCAGGACACTCCAGAGGGTTCCTCCCAAGGATGGGGGGAATCATAATTTGCACTGCCTGTGGAGCAGGGGTGGTCCACAGAATTACGGTTTCCATGGGGCTTTCTCTGGTGGCTCTTTCAGCAACACTGGTTGCTCACCTGTCCTACTCCAGAGGCAATAGGGAGAGAGTCATTTGGCTGTTCACCCAAAAGCTTGGGAGGCCAACATTTTGGATGCATGGGTGTTAAGAGTCATATCCTGAGGTTATTACATTCCTTTGTTAGAGCTTCCAAACTTTCAACAAAAACATCTCCCAGAGATTCCACTATGTCAGAGACTGTATGCTGCTGTAGAAATTCGCAAGCTGCTTACAGATTGAGTCATCCAGGAGGTCTCACCAGATTAGCAAGGATACAGAGTCTACTCCAGGTTCTTTTTAGTAGAAAAAAGAGCAAGGACCTCAGACCTATTTTGAATTTAAGCAATCTAAATCAGTTTGTGAAAAAAAACAAGTGCAAGATGGTTACAGTGCAGTCCAGCTTGCTTCTTCTGAAGAAGGATGTCAATATCAAGAAAGACAGGAGCTCCAGAAGGTTTCTGTGCTTCCAGCTGGGGGGGGGGGGATCATTACTAGATCAGGGCCCACACATTTGGTCTCAATGCAATGGTTACAGCCTGGCTCTGGCTGCAGGGATTTCATGGTTTTCCATACCTGGATGATTGGCTACTCACCACCCCCACAAGTGCATCAGTGATTACAGCCAGGGATTCCTTGCTCAACCTTCAGCCTGTTCAGGTTTTAGAATTCATAGGTTCATGGTCAATCAAATCACCAGGCTTCCAAACTGCAGTTTTCAGCCTTTGTCCTCAGGCTTTATCAATGCTTGCAACCACAAAATCTCCAGCTCACACAGTTATGAAACAGCTAAGTGATATGGATGTGTCCATAGGATTGGTTCTTTTAGCCAGATATCATATTAAGGCACTGCAGTGGACTGTGGCTGTTCAGTGGTTTTTGTTTACTCATCCTATAGACTTCTTGGACTTCCCAATACAGCTAACAAAGGTGTGTGGCAACTAAATTTGTTGGTGGTTGCTGTCTCCTTTAGTAACCAATGTGAGACTGTTTGTTCTTCCAGCTCCCTTGGCCATGGTCACCACAAGTGCCTCCCTATTGGGGTGGGGGGGAATTCAAATGGAGGACAGTTCAAAGATCCTGGTCTTCTGCAGAAGCCCACATTCACATCAGTGTACTGGAGATTATATGAGTCCTCCTTGACTTGCAGGCTTTTCAGGATGCACTTCCCAGATGTCTAATTGCAATACAGATGGATAATATGTCCGTATCCTCTTTTTCTAGAGCCACAAGTGTTTGTCAATGGCCAGTTTCTTTTTAGCAGTTTCTGGTGACAATGCACATCCTGGGGGAAATCCAACACTGACTGTCTTAGCAGGAGCATTCTGTTGCCTCGTGAGTGGCCCCCAAATCCGAAGGTTGCAGCTCGTTCGGATTTTTGGCATTGGGGCACTTGGTGTTGCAACCTGTTGACCTCCCCATCCAACACCAAGTTCAGCAGCAGTTGGGCACTAGTTCCCCCTCTGGAATAGTCACCCAGGGATATTCTGGTGTTTGCTTGCCCCCCCCCATCTTATCCCCCAGTTCCTTTGATGGTAAGCTTTCTTCAGAATGCAGTCTGCTGCAGAGGTACAGTGATCTTCATACCCACCTTTTGGCATCATCAGGTGTGATATCCCTTCCTTTGGCCTTTTCTGAAGTACCTTTTTGGGTTATGGCTCCCATTCCAGATCTCATTTCTCATCCAGCAGGTTTGGACCCCATTAACCTTAAGTCCCTCAAGTTAACTGCCTAGTTCCTCAAGTTCTTTGGATGGCTAGACATCCCTGGCTTTCACAGGATGTTGTGCACATGTCTTCATCTCAAAAGCAGTCTACTAGTATTCCTGTAAATGGAGGTTTGTTATGTAGGCCAGGTTTTGGGAACCCAACCCTTTCTCCACTGCTTTCAAATCTGTTTTAGATTTTCTTGCTAAATTGTTTCCTATAGGTTACAGTTTTTCTTTGATTAAAGTGCAATTAGTGGCTATCTCTAACTTCATGTTGGCAGGTTAAATGAGCCTCTGGCTTCCCTCAACATTTCCAAGGTGTTCCTCAAGGATACTTTTTTTGCTACATTCCCCAGTTCAGGATCTGGTTCATTCCTGGGATTTGCCATTTGTCTTGTAAGTCCTTGCAGGACCACCATTCAAGCCCTTCAGCTACTTTTGACTCAATGCTGTTATCTTGGAAAAGTTCATTTTTGGTAGCGGTTACCTCCACAAGGAGGGTTTCAGTGCTGCAAGCTCTTCATTCTTCACCATCCTATTTGGTGTTCCATAAAGATAGGGTTTTCCTCTGTATGAGCCCTTCTTTTCTGCCAAAGGCAGCTTCTGAGAATAACCTTAACAGTTCTATTCATCTTCCTGTGTTTTTTCCCAATTTTGAATACCTTTTGCATTGTTTCAATGTACGTAGGTAACTGAGATTTTATTTGGACAGTACCAATGCTTTCAGAAAATCCAGACAATTATTTATCTCCTTTTCAAAATCCAGGTTGGATCATTTATGTCTAAAGTGACTTTATCCAAGTAGCTATCAGATTCTATTTTGTTTGCATATTCTTTGAAAGGGAAGACCCTTCTACACAAGCCTAAGTGTTATTCGACAAGGGTTGTGGCTACTTCTATGGATTTCTTTTCTTGAGTATCAGAAGATGATATTTGTGCAGCTGCTGCTACTTGGATGGATCACCACACTTTTGTGTCACATTATAAGCTGGACATTTAACCCAGGCCCAGGGATTCCTTTGGCTCCACTGTGTTGTAGAATATCCTTCCTTAGTTCCTCACAAGGAACTTTTTATGGCTGGAGACTGTCCCACAGGTTAAAGCCTATTGGAACAGACAGCAATGGATATGAAAGTTATGTACTTACCACACAATAGATCTGTGTTATTTGTCTTTGTCTAGTTCAGCCCTTCCCTCCATCCTGGCCCTGTCTTTGGTTGGCATGGTGACCTTACTGTTCTTTGATGACCAGACAGTGGAATTTGCCTGTTCCTTATCTTAGGAGTCCTGTGCCCTTTTTAATTGGAGAAAATTTTAGTGTGTATAATTATATATATATATATATATATATATATATATATATATATATATATATACATATACACATTAGTTATCTCTTTCTCTCTGTCTCTCTCTCTCTCTCTATATATATATATATATCTATATAGAAAATGGTCATCACAGTGCATATTCGATCTGAGAATCAGGGTGAGGAGTAGGGAGTTGTGGATAGGGGAAGCAGAGCCAAGTAAATTTGAAGACTATGGAATTGGCTGATGTTGGATCTGAGTCATACAGGCTGAACCAGAGACAGACAACATGAATCTATCGTTATGGTAAGTACATAACGTTCGTATATCACCTGTCAAACCACACGTCCAGTCTCCCAGCTCCTTTTTCTTGTTTGGCTCCTTATCCATCACTACTGTCCCTAACCATGGTGTTATCCACAAACAGACCAGTCCAGTTTCCAATGACCTATATAACCATGGTGTTATCCACAAACAGACCAATCCATTTTCCAGTGACCTATATAACCCTGGTGTTATCCACAAACAGACCAGTCCAGTTTCCAGTGACCTATATAACCGTGGTGTTATCCACAAACAGACCAGTCCAGTTTCCAGTGACCTATATAACCGTGGTGTTATCCACAAACAGACCAGTCCAGTTTCCAGTAACCTATATAACCGTGGTGTTATCCACAAACAGACCAGTCCAGTTTCCAGTGACCTATATAACTGTGGTGTTATCCACAAACAGACCAGTCCAGTTTCCAGTGACCTATATAACCGTGGTGTTATCCACAAACAGACCAGTCCATGTTCCAGTGACCTATATAACCGTGGTGTTATCTACAAGCAGACCAGTCCAGTTTCCACTGACCTATACGAGGCTTGAGACAAGCACAGTATGCATATCTGGAGCCTGGTGCAAACATGAGGAACAGTTCTCATTCTCTGACTCGCTGAATCCCCCTGATAATCGCTTTTTGTTTCCTGGTTGTTATTGACTTTGTTACCCACTGATACTGTATGGTACTCCTTCTCATACCTCTCAAAAGCCTGTGCTATGTGGCCAAATATGACTTGGTCAAAATCCACATAGATAACATAATTCGCTTTATCCCTGTTCTCTTCCTCCAACACAGACATGGACCTAAACCAGGTTACGCCTGATGTGGACATCCTGATATAAAGCCGTGCTGGAAATCAGACTAACTCCTTCTGACCAAGAATCATGTAAACCTTGCCTTCATTACCGTCACTGTCACTGTACTCATTTTTGAGGTCAGATTAGGGTATTATTTGCTCTGGTTCTGTAGATTGGCTGTATTACTACTTACATTCTGTCCTCTCTGACCACCTCCATTCTAAGGGGCATGTTAACAAGTTCTCCATAAGCCTAAGTGATTCTCTTAGGAACTGTGACAGGCTGGTTGATGCATGTCTCTTGCTATCCTGTTACCCACTGAATTCCTCGCCTCATCTAACTTGACTTTTATTATCTTTCGTTTCCAGTCTGGTACTCTTAGGTTGAAACTTGACTTTTGTTCACCTCTGCTGTAAACAGTTAAGTCTGCCATCTCAGTAGAGCTGTCAAACTGTTATTATTTTAACATCTGGCCTGAAATGTACTGCTTACAATTACGCTAATAATTGCTGCTTAATATTTTAGTCATTTAATTCTGACTCATGCTTTTGATTCAGTAGTAGTGGGTATATATTTTGGAGTCTTTATGTTTTTTTTTTTCATTTTATTATTCACATAAGCCCACTGTGCACCAGTACCTATTTTCTTGATGACTTGGGAGCACTGTCGTCTTAAATGAGCTGTTTAGATTTCCACAGTAGCATTTGAAGACTGGGGGAATCAGACCAGGGACTACAGGATGAAGGTCACTAACATGTCATAGTCTTTAAACATCTTTGCTAAACTATCAGCTAAAAAGTTTAGCAAAGAAAGTGAAATATGTATCTTCATGTATTACTCTAATTTACATATTTTGAAAGTTACATGTTTTAGTTGCATTTATAGCATTTTATTTGTATTGCTTAGCAATATATTATTTTTGCTTGCTTGTGGATTGTGTCAGCTGAAATTATGCCACTTGAATCAGTTGATTTTTACTATTACTGGATAAATTAAATGCATTAATAATTCCACATATTCATTCTCTCTGGAATTTTTACAACCATTTGTGGACCATTTTTCCCTTTGCAGCTATAATGACAGGTCATTTTGCATCATGCATAGAAGGTAAAGCAAACTCCTCCAACTGTTTTGCTGGTTTGGTATATTTCATGTAATGGCTTTCATTATGGCATATGCATAATTTCATAACTCCTCACTGTAAATGATGTGCACTGCTATACAGTTTAATTAATTCATAGTATGCTGGTTTACTTTGCTGTGTATAGTATATTATTTCAACTCCATGCAGGCATAGGAGACTGGAGCAAGACAGAATTACGGACATCAGATAATCTACATATAGCACTATCAGCTACTCAATGTGCTTGGAATGAGCTCACAAGTACAAGCAGTTACTATATAAATAGTATTAGGATGTATATGCAACTTACAGTACATATTTACTTAAGTGTTTATCATCTATCTACTTAATTTAATGTTATGACAAACCCTCTTTTATTTGTGTATTCAAGTAACATTTTAATATTTTCTTAAAAAATAGCAAAAAATGCATATTTCCATGTCAGATAAGTACTGTCTGTATTAAGCAGTAGGCATGGAAAAATAATTGGTGAAAAAAAGAGAAAAATGGAATATTTCACATCTGTAATGGGAGGAGACACATTAAGCAAACTGAAAGAGGATTTGCAATTATGCAAAGACTACTAGGAATGGCTGACCTACACGTATTCATAGCTTCCTAACATGGAGGTCAAACAGCACTTGGAAGAATTAGTCTGGTTTCTCCAGGTTTCAGCCTTTTACTCTAGATTGCTGTTTTACTTTAAATTCACATCTGCCAGTGAACTCTGCTGCCCTTGGGCGCAGAACCATTGCTTCAATAATATTATTCATGTTTGGAAAATTATTGAGTTAATCTGTGCAAGCGTCCATATGAGTGCTTAGCAGATCAGACAGACTGCCTGAAAAAAACGGAACCATCTGTCAGCTCAAGTATTGTTGCTGCATATCAGAACTCGATAGCTGCAGGCTGGAAAAAAAAAATTACCCCGAATGACTCACAAGATACCTTGTTCTTTATGATCCATAAAAAATCTAAATATAAATATCATTACAACCATGCTTTGTATGGATGCTGACTGTAGGACATCTACAATATTATTTCAACCCCTGTGGCTCCCAGAGATGAAACTGTCACATTTAAGGCAGTTTCTAATAGATCCTATCATTTGGATTTCATCATAAAGTCACCAGTAGCCTGTACTCCTTCAAAATGGCTCCACAATAACGATGTTACTAGTCAGCCATTGAAACAGCTAAATGTGTAAGCTGCAGTTATTTACTATTAACGTGCTCTGTTGTTCAGCCCCGAAGTACATTCATATACCCTATGATAATTGTTCTCCCTTCATGTAGGTCCAGTAAACAATGTCTATCAACCGCAGCATGGATGCTATCCATCTGTACTAGGTCTTTGTATTATAATAAGCATGTTTAACCTGTGTACCACATTTAATTCTGTAGAGGTTTTTTTTGTAACTTTAAGGGTCAGATACATTAGACCAGTTCTGCTTAGATAAAACTAATTGATACATACATGAAGAAATTAAAAAAGCCTATTCACTTACTCCCTGACACCCCAGTACAGCTGCATATTTTTAGCACCACCTCTTCTTGAGACTTCTTTCTTTCACCTGACATAAATAATTCTAATTTTCCACATAATCACTAGATTCAGTTTATCAGCGTTATCTTCATCGCTGCTTAGTTAAGCAGCATTTTTCTTATTTTTTTTTATTTATGCATTTGTTTGGTACTTGTGAATATGGGTTACTTTCTCCTAGCCCTGATTTCTTAATTCAGTTAATAAGTTTTACCTGATTTTTTTCCTAAACAGTGCTTGTGCTGACTTTCCCTCACTTCTATACAAGTTGTATTGCTAAAGATTAACATAAAACTGAATTGCGTGAATTTGTTATACTGCATTTAAGCTGGCAGTGTGCCTACTGAGTTCTGTACTTCAAACCCAATATGTTAGTGCATTTGAACCATAGTGGTGCTAGACCTTGCCATATAACAGCTTCACCTGGCCATCCCATGTCTGAGAACTCTCCTTTGCTCAGCTTTGTTGCACTGCGGCTTTCTTCTTAGGCACCCTGATACATGATGTATAGTGCAGTGTATGAACGTCTTAGTGTGTGTAAAGGCCTTTGTCTTTGTTTAACCAGAAGGCTGAAGTAAAAGCAACACCAATGGCAGCTGAGCAGCAAGTATTGCGCACTTTAAGACTGATTCCACAGCATGAAAGTTAAAATGGAAAGAAGAAGGGTGCATGGCTTGGGAGAGAATGCTGTAGTTTGCAATCATTCATCCATTAGGTTTGGAACAGCTACATTCCTGTGTCTTCAAAGCAGGCAGATAAGCACAACTGGGAATATGCATGTTTATTTATGATGTCAATATCTGGGCGGCCATGGTGGTGCAGCGGTTAGCATTGTCACCTCAAAGCAATAGGTTCTCTGGTTCGATCCTCGGCTGGGGTGCCTTCTGTGTGGAGTCTGCATGTCATCCCTGTGGTCGCTTGAGTTTCCTCCGGGTGCTCCAGTTTCCTTCCACATCCCAAAGACATGCTGTAGGTGGATTGGAAACTCTAAAGTGGCCCTAGGTGTGAGTGAATGTGTGAGTGTGCCTTCTGTGGAAGGTTGGGTGCTGGGCTGGCAACTTGACACTGTAAAACTCCACTGACAATCATGAGATGACAAGGTGATTCACTGTGGTGACCCCTAACTGGGAAAAGCTGAAAGAAGAAGAAGAAGATTTATGGTGTCAATATTTGCATTTCTCTGCATAATACAGAATAGCAGAGATACAGAAATATTAGCAAGGGTATGAGACCCATCATTGGCTATGGTGCCAACTTTGGCATGTTCCTAATCAGGCACTTGCAATACTTGGAATGCTGTCAAAAGTTCCTCCCCTGGAAAATCCAGGGTATGAATATCCTGGCCTGCACAGGTTTCCTTAAGGCCCTATATTTGTATACAGTCTCCTAGAGGTTACTGAGAGGCAATCTATGCCTGGCATATAAGGCATCCTCACATGTTTGTTATATTCATCATTGCTGCAGTAGCCTTTGCTATATGGCTTATATCCTGTCAAGGATATAACAGTCAGCCAACTTCCAAACTTTCAGGACAAATTCCACACTCCCAAACTGCCAGGTAGCTTGAGCAGAGCTGATTAAAAGACATGTTTAGGTGCCAAGCTGTTCAGAGCTCTACTGCCGCCGAAGAGTCTGCTCCTCTGTGGCTTTCAAGGATAAACAATCAGCTTGTGCTGTTCTTTTGCTGAGCAGCTAAGTTACCTTTTGGGGAAACCTTCCATATGATAATTTTGCTTATTATTTATGCTTTCCTCATCAGCAAAGTTATTTTAAAGCTAGGAGTTTGTATTTTAATAGACTGTCATGAGATTGTACTGTACTTTTAAACAGCCCCTGGGGGTGTTCACCAAGTTTATGGCAGAGGAGGCAGCACATCCAGGGATCCAGGTTATCCCTCATTGACAATTGGCTCCTGACAGCTACATCCAACAACCTGTTATCATACCATTGAGACCTTCTGTTCCAGCTGAGGCAAGACCTAGGCATCACAGTCAATTTGACCAAAAGCCAGCTTTTGCCATCTTAACAAATAAGAGTTTATCGGATGCTACATGGACACAAACTTCCAAATTGCAGGGTACTTTCCCTCCACTTCACTACAACTCAAGTTCTTCATCAACCCTGTTCACCAGTAAGGTAAATTCTTCATCTACAGGGTCTAATGGCTTCCACAATCCTCATGGCTCCATTGGCCTGAATTTATATGAGTGTTCTTCATTGGACTTTAGCTGTATAGTGGTCTGAAATGTATCATCTGCTTAATGCCAAACACCTGACTTACTCAAATTTGCAGGAAAGACATATCCTGACAGATAATATCTCATTCAGTAGTAGATGGGTATCCATTATTTATACCCCCACCCCTTGATTGTATTGATGACATATATTTCACTTCTAGGATGGGGTGGCATTTTGAAGAGTTAGTCTTCTCATCAGTGTTTTGGAGATGAGGGCAGTCCTCCTAGCATTGCAGGCATTTCAGGATGCCCTCCCCAGGTATGTGACACAAGTACAGATAGACAGTTTGTAGCCACTTTTTTAGAGGTCATGAAAGTCTGGCAATGGGCAATGTCTTCACAGTGCTTTCTGATAGCAATGCACATTGCGGGGTCATTCATTGTCCTAGAGGACAAATTGAGCAGATCTATCTTGATGCCTCACAAGTGGTCTCTCAATCCAGCAGTGACAACCTTGATTTTCAGTTGTTGGGGCTAGCCTTGCTGAGACCTATTCACGTTACCTAAACAAGTGCAGCAGGTACTTTGCCCTGATCCCCCCACAAGGACAGTCCTTGAGGGATGTTCTAGTCCAGATTTGGCCTATGGGTATCCTCTATGACTTTCCCCCTTGCCTTTAATGAACAAGTTCATACAAAAAGGAAAAATGTACAAGGCCAAGATGATTCTAACTGCCCCCCTTCTATCCTTGATAAACATGGCTTTTCTTCCTGTGGCCTCTTTTAGTACATCCTCCATGGATGCTGGATCACTATCTAGATTTATCAACACAACCAGATGGACTGCCTGCTCTGGACCAGAAAGCCTTGAAATTAACTGCCTGGGTCCTCCAGTTATAACCTTAGCCAGAGATGCCAGGCCTTCTTTGTTGGTCATTCAGATCTTACCAGTTTTCCAAAAATGGACCACTTTGAAAATATACCACAGCAAATGGAAGAAATTTGGGCTTCACCCAGGGACTTAGATCCATTTTCAGCCCCGTTGCTTTCATATTAGAATTCCTAGCAGAAAAGGTCCAGTTATTCAACAGTACAAATGGCAGCTATGTCTAGCTTCTGTATAGGCCAGACTGACAACTCTATAGCCTGTTTGAGAATTTCTAAGGCTTTCCTGAAAGAAGACTTTCTTCTTCTTCCCCTTCGGCCTCCTGTCAGAGACTCAGTACCTCCTTGGAATGTTACCATCACGATCTGATGTTGTCTGCTCTGTTTGGCTTCAAACTCTGGAATAATATCACCATGCAAATAAAACTCTCCGACAAACCCAGTAGTTTTAAACCACTGCTTAAACAGCATCTTAACTAATCCTGGTCCTGTATATGCTCATCACAGAGTTAAAACTTTTTCACTATACAATACTATTCTAATACTCTCTTTAAACATAATATTCTCAACCTCTTACTGAAATGACAAAACAATTTTTATACATAACTGCTACCAGTACAATCCACTAAGTTGTACGTGTGCTTTCTCTTTAGTAACTTCCACCTCTGAAAATCTTAGAATGTATATGTATAAATGTAACTACTATTTGTGTATAAATGTAAATAGAAATGCTAGTATAATGCAATGTAAGCAAATGGAACTTTTCTCCCGGACCTCCACTGAAAATGGGTATCACCTATTCAGACTTTCCCAGTAAACAGAGACAAAAAAGTAAATAAACCTGTGGGTCTTCAGATCTGACTCAGATTTGAAGATCCACAGGTTGAACCAGAGACAGACCGTACAGAGCTATTATTAAGTTAATTTACAAGCACTGATTCTGCCACCTTTGAGCTAGCAGTATCAGTAGATTTAAATTCTTCTCTTGGAAAACAATTTTTCTGGTTGTAGTCACTTCAGCCAAATGTGTTTGAAAGATGCAAGCACTTTTCTTGGAAAGCACCCTATTTGGTTTTTCAAAAGGACAGGGTTTCCTTAAAGAATAAGGTATCCTTCCTTTCTAAGGTTGCATCTGAAGCTAATCTAAATCAGTCACTAAATCTGTTTTCAAACACAGGTGAATGCATGCTATATATGCTGGATTTGTATTGCCAGCTTTGGTTTTATCTCCATAGGACTAAGCCTTTCAGAAAGTCAGATCAATTGTTTGTGGTATTCTTTAAGCCTGTATTGGACAAAGCAGTGGCTGACGTTACCCTGTCCAGATGCTTACGTGAATGCATTCCTTTCATGTACAATAAAAAGGGCTTGCCTTTACAATCCAAACCTAAGGTTCATTCCACAAGGGCAGTGGCTACCTCAGCAGCCTTTGCCATTAGACTACCTATTGATGATACCTGTGAAGCAGCTGCCTGGTCAACAGTATCTCAGTATAAACTGGATGAACATTCTAGATCGCGTTCCTCCTTTGGCTCCACCAACCTCAGGAATGTCCTTCGTTGATACCACCCGTATATAAATGCTTTTGAATCTGTCCCATAGTTGAATCGAATGAAAATAGACAACATTGGATAAAAAAGCTATGTACTTAACAAATCAATAGATCCACGTTGTCAGATTTTTGTCTGGTTCAACATCCTCCCAAATTGTCATAAACAGGGCTCTGATGACCGGGTCGATTTTGACATTCCCTGTCAGTGAGCAGTCGTTAGCGCCAGTTTCCGATAACCCTGACACTTTTTCTGTTGTGCATTCTGGAGCTGTTTTTGATTGGGAGTTATTTGTATGGTATATAATTACACTGATCTACTTATGGATATAATATTTTTTGGGGGTCAAACTCGATCTGAGATACAGAGATGGAGTTCAGGGAATTGTGTGTAGCGGAGGAGTCAGAACCCTGGAACTGAAGAGCTTCAGATAGATTTGGTGTTAAGGTCGGATCTGACTACTCATAGTTTAACCAAATGAAATCAGACAGCACGGATCTATCATTATGGTAAGTACATAACATTTTTTAATTCAAGCCTACTCTTTCTGTTAAGGATGTAAACATTATTGTTAAGTATGGTAAAAAAAGTGTATGCTTCTGCAATGTTGATTTTCAGAATTTTGAATTGTCAGGCTCATGTATTAAGATTTGTCCTGACTGAGGCCAGCATTCCTAGTCCAGGGCTTCACATTTTTGCAATGGTAATCCATGAACAGCAGCACTACATGGATATGCAAATCCCAGACTAGCAGGATGAATATGTAAGTGAGGAGGCCTTTTTATAAACACATCACAAAAGCATAATATCTTTAAGGCCTAAGTGATAGGAAGGCAGCTGATATGCAGTCAAGGGGTATTACTCATTTCTGTATCAGTGGAATTCATAGAGATGAATACATAATTTGATCATTTGCATACCAAACATGTAAATGGCCCTGAATTTATGCCAGTAAGCAGCAATTTAACAGAAGAATACACAGATGTGAGGGGAAAGGAAAAATGTGTCATTTTGTGTCAGGGATGTGATTGTGCATACATGGGCACTGGGGGAAATGTTTCATTTTGATGTCTGGGACTTGCTTATGCATATATGGGCAGACCACTGATGGGGTCATTGGACGAAATGTTTCATTTTGATGTCTGGAACTTGTTTGTGCATACATGGGCAGACCACTGAAGGGGTCATTGGACGAAATGTTTCATTTTGATGTCTGGAACTTGTTTGTGCATACATGGGCAGACCACTGAAAGGGTCATTTGGCAAAATGTTTTATTTTGATGTCTGGGACTTGCTTATGCATGCATGGGCAGATCATAGACCACTGAAGAGGTCATTTGGCAAAATGTTTTATTTTTATGTCTGGGACTTGCTTATGCATACATGGGCAGACCACTGAAGGGGTCATTTGGCAAAATGTTTTATTTTGATGTCTGGGACTTGCTTGTGCATACATGGGCAGACCACTGAAGGGGTCATGAGGGAAATGTTTCATTTTGATGTCAGGGATGTACTTGTTCATTTCTGTGCAGTCTGCTGAAGGGGTCATTGGGGAAATGTATCATTTTGGTATTTGTGCTCACTCGGACATATTGCTGAAGAGGTCATTGGGGAAGTGTTTCATTTTGTGCTTGTGCATACTTAGGTTCATAGGTAGGTACTAGGCTATCAGCCCTAGGGCCCATACAAGCCTAGCCAAAAAATGTACCCTGGCTTTCACCACCCAAGAAAATTATTTTCCTGTGCTCCTGTCTAGCAGAGCCACAGAAGTGATCCCCGGGGTGAATTTCCCATTTCCCATCCAATCATCAAGATTTTTCTTGAAGAGTGCTAATGAGGAGCTCTGTTTGACATAGATAGGTAGTCTGTTCCAGAGTATGGGAAGTCTCTGGGACAGGAGTCTATCCCTCCAGCATGTTCTGTTTATTGTGGTGACAAGGTTAAGGTCCCTAGAGCGTGTAGCTCGGAGGGATTGGGATTTCTTTAAGTGGAGCATGTCCAACAACTCTGGGTTTGACATAGCTTTGTATGTTAGGTACTTTTGGCAAACTACTGAAGGGATAATTGGGAGCAAGTTTGTGGCTTGAAACTCAGATATGAAAGGTGAAACACTGCATTTAACAAGGGATTCATTTAATAAAGGATTTGCATACTGTGCACTTACTGGACAATGAATTGCAAGAACACCTTTATACACCGCTTTACACAATTTCTCAATTACATTTTATTATACTTAAATTCCTTCACATTAATGTAAATGGCCTCTATGAATCTTGCCTTTGCTACGTTCATTTGAAAACCTCAGGAAAAGCCCTATTGCATTTGCTCAAATGACTGTGAATACTGACCTAAACATAAAACTATGAGGAAGTTTTTGTGCAGTTCCTTCTTGAGAGGAAAAGTCTGCTTTAAATAACTAAATGTCTTCTATTGTTCAAGTGACTACTCTTTGTATATAGTGTGTGTATGACTCTGTTGATACTTCTTAATATTTTCATTGTTGTTCATATTTTAATTATTTCTGTATGTGCATTAGTCTTACTGTCATTCATACTATAAGTTCATTGTTGTATCTTGCACGGGGGCCAAAGAAAGTAATTTTGTTCAGCTTGCAGTGCTGTGTATATCTGACCGACAATAAAGTTTACTTTTACCTTGACTTTTCAAGGGATATAGCCACTGATACTGTTTTCAGGAAGTTTCCATGGCTGCATTCTCAGAACCTCCTAGATGATGAAAAAAAAAAAAAAAAAGAGGTTATAAATTCTCCCTTGGATAGAGATTTAGTGTTTGGCCCCTCTGCTGCAAAGGTGATCAAAAAGTGTGAAGTAAGGGGCAAGCTGATCCAGGGAATATCTAAGATTTTTCATCCCTCCTTTTCCAAATTTTCCAAGGGATTTTTTTAACTCACAATCCAATTTTGTTAACAAACAAAGTAAACAGTCTGAAAATGCATGTAAATGGACATTTAAGAAAAAAAAGACATGAAAATTCCAAGAAGAATTTTGGAAACGTCCAAAAGCAATGACAGTCCAGTAAGTCAGAATGACTGATCTGATGTTGTCACTTTTCATTCATTCCTCAACATGTGGGTTTGGATCCAATCCTCAGATCCAACTCGGTTGTGTTTTTACAGCTCATGGTTATTGCAAATTCTTGAGCTCCTCCCTTACGCATAATGCCGTAATCCCACTTTATATGGTTCATATATGGTTCATATGTTAGTACTAGGCTAACTGCCCTTGTGAGCCATTGTAAGCCTAGCCAATTATCCCTTGTGAGACTCAAACCCTGCACCTTGTGTTTGTAAGGCAAACACCTTAACCATTAGGCTACCCTCCCAACCCATACCTCAGATCTTGTTTACCAGCTTTTCGTACGGACATGGTCACTATCAGCTCTCGACATTTAATGAGGAACAAAAGTTACAAAAGCATTTTTCTCATTATATATTTCTAGTTTGCTTATATTTTATACTGCATATCTCTAAATAGCCTCCATTATCCCTGCTCATTTTTTCTGTGTATCTTGATACCATTCTTTGTAGTTTTTCCCCATCTGTCCTTTATACCATTAAGGTAATCATTTCTACCATTGTTGGTAGTTTTTCCGTTTCTTTTCCTTCCTAAAAAAATGTACCTTATTCTTCGTTGCTGTTTAACATTTCTGTTTAATAGTTCAATAGCATAATGGCTGAAAAACCTTTGAGGTTCAAAAAATGTAAAGAGTGTGGCTACAAGATCCCTTTTCCTGATGCCCATGACTCTTGTCGCTATTGTTTAGGCCCAACTCATTTGAAAGTCCCTTACAAGATATGCAAGTCTTTTAATCCAAGGGCTTTAGTTGACAGAAAAAATAAATTGATTTTTGACTTTCTTCTATATAATGTTTGTTCAGCTTTATTGCTTGCTTTGTATTTGCTTATTGTCTTCTTTTATTGTATCCATACATTGTACTTTTGTGTGATTGTCTTCATCTTTGTAATCAATGTTGATTTGTAATTCTGTTTAAATTGTAATAAGAAGCTTTTCTTCCTGGGCCTCCACTGAAGATGGGCTCATACCCAGTCACACGTTTGAAGGGACTTCTCCCTGTTACTTTTTCAGAGCCACTGGATGGAGCTCAACCCTCCAAGACTAGCCAGAAAGAGTTGAGAAAATGACTTGCTGAACCATCTGGATCTTCCACTACTCCTTCGGATCCGAACAAAGAGCAGGCCTGTAAGATTTTGAAATGGTTGGATCTGAGGACCACATCCTCTGATCCGTCTTTTTCAGATACAAGGTCTGCCTCATCTGATCCAGTTCTCTCAGAGCTAAACCAGCTCCCCTGGGCCTGTTCTACATCTTCTCTGAAGCCGGCTCCCTCTCAGCTGCCCCCCCCCCCCTTTTAGAGAGGTGCTGACATTCTAGATCTCCCTGATTAGTTTCTTCCAGGAGTCTTACAGAGGCAGATGTAGACAGAATGATGAGGAAGTTACTCTCAGAGCAGATATAGATGGAAGTTCTCATGGCTCCTACTCCTTCGGGTTAGGAGATCTTTGCCAGTATTAATCCACCCATCTTGGCTTCTTCCCCAAGCCATCCTTCAGTTTCACAGCCCTTGGATCTGAGCCTTCTGGGACTGTCTGTATTGGCTCCAAAGATAGTTGTAACTTTGGATCAGATACCTTCTCTGAGTGGACTGGCTCTGAATGTGTCAGAGCTGGATGACTGTCGGATCCAAAGTGCTTTTGTCAGCAGCTCCAAGGTGCTAGAGTCATCTCCAAAGCTGTCGGATCCTTCTCTACCCCTCGAGGCTTCAGCCCTGGACAGCACAGCTCTGATTTCTGCCTCTGATGGGTTGTCTTTGGGTCAGAAGGAGGCGATGGTCCAGAAGCATGTCTTCTTGGCTCTGTTGACTTCCTTCTCCAAAGGCATTCCTCCTTTATGGTAGTGGAAAGAGTATTCTCTTCTAGAATTTAGACAGTTCCACCCTTTTGTATCATCCATGTAGTTCCCAGATGTCTTTGTGCCATGAACCTCATCACTCTACCCACAAGGACGTCCAGCCCAAAGTCTCCAGGTGACCTAAGAGGGTATCCTTATATCTTCCGATACTTCTCCAGAGCACCCCAATGAGGAAGTCGCTAGGAAGAGAAAGTGTGAGAGGAGGTACTTAGAATCCCCTCAGGAGTTATTCACAGAAGATACTGTTTTCAATGAAGAGAAAGAGTCCCCAAGCTCACCACCTGATGACATCTCCTTTAGAGACATTTTGAAGATCCTTAAGCAAAGGGGTGGTTGGTCCGCTGATAACCCTTCCCAGGATGAATTGGTATTCCTGGACGCATTTGAGTCTGGTCCATCTATTTCCTGGGTGACTCCACCCGATGATGATCTCATTGAGTTGATCTCTCAGTGAGCTTGGATGGAACCCTGTTCTGTTGAGGCAATCCCCAAGAGACCAGATAGGATCCTGGCACCACCAAAGGGAAAAGAGTTTTGGAGAAAGGGAGTACCAGTAGATGCCATGGTCATGATGGCAGCCACAAAGAAAGAACTCGCGGAACAGAGTTCATGTGTTCAGCCCCCTAACAGGGAGTCTAGCATGATGGACTGATTTGTGAAGAGTGTTTATGCTTCGGTGACTTTCACACTTATATCACTGAACTATTTGGTGCACTAAACCAGACATCAGAGGGATTTCATTAAAGAACTCTCCAGATCCCTCACCGGAGCAGTAACTGCTGAAGCACAGACTTCCCATGCATCACAGCTGGCTACCCTACAGTCCTTTACTAATTTATCTATGAGGCTCATTTGACATGCAGCTAAAGGTGCCTCAATGGCAGAGGTTCAGGCATTTCCATTACAAGGCATGCAAACAGGGGAATAGAAACCAATTTTGGATCTCAGCAAACAGAGCAATCGGTTCAGCATACAAAGTTCTGGATAATCATGGTTCAGTTCATCTTGCCTTTCCTGCACAAGGATGACTGGGTGTGCTCAATAGATCTTCAGGATGTGTACTATCATATCAAAATGAAAAGGTGATCCAGGAGATACCTTCACTTCCAGCTAGGTGCCAGTCATTACCAAATAACAGCACTGTCCTTTGACCTCAGCACAGCCCCCCAGGGTGTTAACCAAATGCATGGCAGTACTGGTAGCTCACTTGAGACTGTAGAGATTCTGAGTGTTTCCTTAGTTGGATGACTGGCTCATTATTGCTCCAATGAGATTCTGAATGTTTCTTTAGTTGGATGACTGGCTCATTATTGCTCCAATGAGATTCTGAGTGTTTCCTTAGTTGGATGACTGGCACGTAATTGCTCCAACCAGGCATCTACTTTTCATGTTGTGCTTTCACCTAGGCATTACAATCAATCTCAGCTAGAACCAATTCAAGTGCTAGAGTTCATAGGAGTTCTGTTCAACATTGTATCAGTGACAGCCTCTCTTCCTCAGCCAAGGGTACAAACTATTCAGTTTCAAAGTCAAAAAGATAATTCAAAATTCTTCACTGTCAGCCCAACTGATTCTACAGGCTTTAGGGTCAATGTCTGTTGTCATAATTCTGGTTCCATTGGCAAGATACCATATGAAAATTCTTCAGTGGACCCTGGCAACTCTGTGGTCCATTCTGTACCAGCCATTGTTCACCCAAATCAAAATAACTCAGGCATGCAAAAGATATCTCAGGTGGTGGATTTTCTCAGAAGATATCTTACAAGGCTGCCATTTCATACTTCCTCAGCCCAAGGCCATAGTAACCATGGATGCAGCCTAATTTGGGTGGGGTGGGGAACAATTCTTGGGAAAGACAGTCCAAGGCATCTAATCCCCAGAAGATGCCGACACACATATCAATGTCTTAGCACTGCAGGCCTTTCAAGTCTCTCCCCCTTCAGGGACGCTTGCGATACAGAGGGATAATATGTCAGTAGGCTGGTACATTAACAAACAAGGACGGCCCAGTTCTAACCCCTTATGTCGAAAAGCTCTGAGTGTGTGGCAATGGGCGATCTCATCCAATCGATTTCTGATAACAACACACATTCTGAGGAAATCCAAAGCAATTGCAAGCAAGCTGAGTAGGTCCATTTCATTGTCTCATGAGTGGTCTCTCAACAAGAAAATTGTGGAAAAGATATTCCAAAAATGGGACCTGCCATACTGTGACCTCTTTACATCTCCCCTCAACAACAAGTGCAGCAGGCTCTTTGCCCTGATTCCCCCACCAGCAGAGTCACCAAGAGACTCTCTTCTCCACTATTAGCCCCCCAGTCCTCTCTATGCTTACCCCACAACTCCTGTAATCCGTGAGTTTCTTCAGAAAGCATCTAGATTAAAGAGCACCATAATCCTCTTTGCTCCTTATTGGCCTCATCGGATTTGGTTCCCCCTCCTTCGGCCTCATCTAGTTTATCCTCCTTGGATCCTGGATCCAATTCCAGACCGTCTGTCTCATCTGACAGACATGATTCACCCTGATGTTTTGGGCTTCAGGTTGACCGCATGGTTTCTCCAATTCCATTGATAGCCTGACAGCCCAGGCGATACTCCCCTGTCTGTCACATTCTTTTGTCTTCCCACAAAGCTATTAGGAAGATCCCAGAAGTAAATGGAAAAGATTTGCTGTTTGAGTACAGCAGAAATACATGATCACCTTTCAGTGCCAGTATCCAAGGTTCATCAATGTTAGGTTACTATTTTTAATGAGGGGTTCGGTTCATTAACAGTTAAAGTGCAATTGCCTGCCATTTTAATTTTCATGTCAGAGGTGACAGTTCTTTAGCTTAATCATAACTCTGTAAGGCATTTATTAAAGGAACTTTTTCTGAAATCTTCATTTAAAGACTCTGCTCCACTGTAAGATTTAAACTTAGTTTTACAAGCCCTTATTCAATCAGCAATTGAACCAGCTGCAAAATGTGAACTAAAGTATTTAATGTGGAAGCAATATTCTTGGTAGCCATTACATTGGCTAGGAGAGTGTCAAAAGTGCAAGCTTTATCTTCTAAACTGTTTTATTTGATTTTTCATAAAGACAGAGTGTCCTTACGAACCAGTCTGTCTTTTCTTCCTAAGGTGGTGTCAGGATCCAATATTAATCAATCAATCAACCTTCCAGTCTTCTCCCCAAATGTAAGTAACAGCAAAGTGGACCACCAGGCTGAGAAATAAAACTTTTATTCCACACTGTTTCTCAGCCTGGTGGTCCACTTTGCTGTTACTTGGATTTGCTTTATTTATTGCTTTAGTGGACCTTTAGCCTCCAGTTGGTCTTCTTTTAAATTTGTTTTCTCCCCAAATTTCTCCAACAAAGGGGAATACATTTTACATTTTTTGGATATTCACAGACATACACACACATCACTAATATACTTTCTCTTGTTTGTATCTACAGAGAACTGTCACATTCAGAAAATCAGAAAAATTGCTTGTTTTCTTTTCAGAATCAAGACTGGAAAAGACAGTAACCAAAATAATTTTAGCTAAGTGGCTAACTGATTGCATTTCTTTTGTCTAAAATAAATTGGGTTTATCCCTGCCAAAACCCTTGAACTCATTCAGCTAGATCCATGGCAACCTCTTCAATATTTCTATCAAGATATTCCATGAATAATATTTGTGCTGCAGCCACTTGGGCTAATCTTAATACTTGCATTTCTCATTACAAGGTCGATCTCATCTTGAGAGGAAGAGCAGCCTTCAGCTCGAGAGTATACCCAGGAATTCAAGTAGCTGGGGGCTCTGTTCCTCTTGTTGAAGAATGAATGAAAACTGACAGCATTGGATAAAGAAGTTCTGTACTTACCGTAACGTTCCAACTATGTTGTCCATTTTCATTCTTCCTCAACTTCCCTCCCTCTTGCCCCCTACCTTTATTGTTTATGACTTCTGGAAGAGTGAGAGGATCCTCCTTTTGAGCTCCAGATAGTGGATTCTCATATAATCTTTATTTCTTATATTGTTATTTAGCAACAAAAGCAGCAAACAAGATCTGAGGTATGAAGGGGAACTACAACATTATGGATAAGGGAGGAGCTCCAGAGTTTTCAGTAGCCATGAGCTGTAAAAAAAGGGTTTGAGTTAGATCCAAGGATCAGATCTGAACCCACGTGTTGAGGAATTAGGAAAATGGACAACACAGATGGAAAGTTATGGTGAGTGCATAACTTCTTTTTTAAAAGACTTTGTTCAACCCCTCCCACCTTGGCACCCCCTTTTGTCTTCCAGAAACTATGTCTTTGGTAACAGTTACTTTTAGACAAGTGGGTTCTGAAGTTCATTCATCAAGGTTAGAGATGGCAATGGAAGGAAATTCCTCCTTTCCAGAGGGTAATTCCTCATCCTCCAAATTAGGCTGTTTTATTTCATGCTGTCTTTCATCAGATGAGTCCCGGGGAGTGATAAAACCAGATATTCATCATATTGATCACTTAAGAAGATGCTGACCATCTTTCAAAGTTTCAGGGCGCCTGCCATGTGCCCAAATAGTCAGACAGCTTGAGCTGAGCTGACTGAAATACTTGTTTGGGCATGAAGCTCTTCAGAGCTTTACTGCCGCTAAAGAGTATGATCCTCTCTTGCTTTCAAGAATCGAGAGTCAGTTTGTACTGCTCATTTGATGGCATAGGTGCCAGAAGCTGTTGAAGACTGGGGGGGGGGGGGGGCGGCACTTAGTGATCCAAAAAGGGCAATTTTTTATAACTATTTACTACCACAACATAGGTTCACTTGGAGGACATTTTAAAGAATAAATTGCCTATGTTACATTAAAAAAATGATAAGCTAGTAATATTGCAAAAGGGAATGGATGGCAAACTGATGACAGGTTCATAGTTACTAGGTAACTCCTCCAAAGGAGGGCATTCACAGGACTGCAGCATCCACTCCCTTTAAAGTATAACACAGTACAGTATCAGTAATCCATCTGCATACTCTGTGAGTAGAACCCACAGCCTTCTGCATCAAAAGTAAAGCTACTACCTGTTGTGCTACTAACAATGCAAACAGACTTGGAATAAGCAGCACTAAACTTCTCTTCCCCTGAAGCTCTCAGCTCCTTGAAATGTTTTTATTTAACATTTGTTTACCAGGAAAGTCTGACGTGGAACAAGGCCAATTTTCAGCAGAGGCACAAATGCTCCAGATGCATATCTTTGTAACAAGGGAAGAAACCAGAACACCCAGTGGAAATTCACACAAACACAGAGAGGACATACAGACTCTGCACAGAAGCCACTCTAGCCAAGAATCAAACTTGAGAACCTCTTGCTGTGAGGCAACAAGACTACCACTGCATCATCCACTTGACAACTAAATCTCTCAATTTCACAGCAGAAGACATCTGGAAAAGCCAAAAGTTATTTTTTTTTTTTGGGGGGGGGGGGGGGTGTCAAAGGTCCAAAACCAGGAACACATTTTAAATATTCCTTGTATAATCTTAGAAAGTTGAGAAAAGATAGGAAGACTGAAACTTAAACGGTTATCATTATTTAGTGAATTACGTTATCACTGATTTCCCACAAAACCACAAATTTTAAGAGGAACAGACCGAATTATGAGCCAAATATTCTGTGAAAATCTAGACAGTTGAGGGCTATGGACTCAACTCCCTGAATCACAAGTGGTGGTGTGGCTAGAGAATGCAGGCTGTTGTACCCTAGGCTTAGGGTTTCATTTGGTCAGTCACTGAGTATAATGCCCCCTTTGGTGTGTATCTGCCCAGACACATCCTACTGGATTGCCTGGAAAGATACCTTACTGAAAAAATACAAGACCTAAAGAATATGTCCTACATGGGCCTCCTCAAAGCTCTGTCACTATATTCGGTATCTTACAGACTCCCAAGAGATGACCTGGGTCTGGTATACAAGGTATCGTCTGACTCAAAACTGATGGACCTACTGCACATCAACAAGTCAGATTGCATAAGAAATACTTGGTCCAGGGATCCAAATGTCTTCTGCAACGTCAACAGAATTGTTTGGAGGGACAAGATTATCTTGTACAGAATACCACTGTTCTGGAACAGACTGCCCATCCACGTAAAACAAAGCTTATTGCTGTCCATATTCAAGTGCAACTTGGATCTATGGGTGGGTGATACAAAGTCTACCCCAGGACTGCCCCTGTACTACTAATGAACAGAGGCAGCTCCTAAATGCTTTGCCCCATGAATGGGACCCCTCAAATTATATATGGTATGATCGTAGTTATTTTCACTAGGGGTAATACACAATTATTGACCATGGGATGGGTAAGGTCAATTTAACCAAAATTCAAAAAAACAGCCAGCACCTAGATTCACACTGGAAATATTTATTTTAGATCCATGATCATACCAGTTTTAAATGACATCTAGGGTATTTATATATTCAGTATTAGGAGTTCATTATTATTTAAATACAAAGATATGTGATGTATAGCTTTAAATATTGCCCTCACTGATTTTTGGCTAATTATGTAATTAACCTTAGGCTATATATAATTAGTTGGCATTATGGGTCAATATCACTGAAGAAGGCTTGATGCCGTAACCGGTATGATCGTGGATCTAAAATAAATATTTCCAGTGTGAATCTAGGTTCTGGCTGTTTTTTTGAATTTTGGTTTTGTTTTTTGGCCGTGGCACCGGCCCGTCGTGCGAGTTTAGTTGCATGATTTTAAGGTCAATTTAACACCAAAAGGGATAGATTAATTCAAGCACCAAAAGGGAAATTGGTTAAAAGTAAAATAGCCCACAAGGACAGCTAGCCTAGTACTTACCTATGAGCAGTTTACCTCTCTAAATGGCAAGCTTAGCAGATGCTTGGGAAAAAAATATGTCTCTCACACATGCTTCCTTGCCATACAAAATGCATATTCTGTATGTATACGTCTTAAGTACTTTTATGTGTTGTGTATTCTGTTGCTACATGCATGTGCTGCAGTTTTAAATACCTTGTGTGTACCTTTGCTTCCTGCTTCAAGTTATAATATTTTGCAGAAATATCACACCCTGCAGTTGTTAGAACATCTATAATGATATTAGCATAACATTTTGACCTTTTATATGGAGGGAGCAGTGAAAAGAAATGGGTCTGTTTATAAGAGATTTTGTATATGACCTTGTATAAACAACGTGGAAATGGTGTGTAGATCTTACTAAGTATAAGATGAGACATAGCTAAATATGGGCTTAATAAAGTCCAGCATAAGGCATTAAATGATTTTAGGTATCAATTTTAACGATTCAGCTTATATTAAAATATTCTATTCTTTTAGTCGCCTTTTACAAGGGTAAATATGTATTTTTTAAATGATACAAATAAGGCTATAAGATTCCTTTTCCCTTTATAATGCCGTTTTACTGCATTATAGTACTTACTGTAGCATACAGCTGTAAAGTCACACACATAGACAATAGGATCTGCAGGAAAATCAGATTTGATTTCAAAGCATCTTTAAAGTAAAAGCTGCATTGCAAACAGATAGTCCAGAGATGGGCTGAACAAGGATATGTTGGAACATTTATTTGTTTCCCCTATTCATGAGAGATAGGGGTACTAAACAAAACTGGGATGAATCTGCAGCTACCTATCCATTCATACAAATTAGATTTTAAGAAAGTAATACAAGCACTTTATGTCGAGTGGAAGATTGTCCATAAAAATGGTATGCTGTGTGATTCAAACCCATTCCACCAGCATGTTCTATTTATTTAAAAAATAAATGGAGCACTTGAGATCCTTTGAGGAGGTGTTTGGATAACACAGGACTAGTAAATGTGGAACAGGTCTGACAGAATGAGGTCTATTGGAACTCTATGTGAAATGCGAAAATCTTGCTTACCAACTAATTCAACTAGGAAGCTCACACAGTGATTAAATTATATTTATACTTAAAAATAATTTTCTTTCAATGAAATAACGATTTAGTATATTTACTGTAGACATCAGTAAAAAAAAATCTTAACACTGAACTGAACATACCTCTTAAACTCTGACCTTTAAAAACATCAGCACTAACTCAACAATCACAAAGAGGCGCACGTTTTTATTCTTCACAATTATGCTAGACCACGTATATAGCAAGTGATAAACAAACATATACAAATTTTAAATAGAAAAATGTAATAACGTACGTTTCCACAACCAGGTCTGAACTTATGAGGATCTCTGGATTTGAGCAACGATAAATCTGCAGATCTATATCATAGCAGTTGAAAGGCATGACTAATGTACGATAACACTTTTCAAAGAATTTTTTAAAAAAAGTCCACATCGGAAACTTACCACATAATGAAGTAAACTTGAGAGGTGCGAGTCAGGGACAAGGATCCAAAACCAGGGCATGTTCACAGTAACATTACACATGTAAAAATATGACAAAATAAGATTTGCAATAATGGGCATATAGCATGAAGCACGTAACCTTACCGCTTTTTTGTAAGAATCGCAAATTTTACAAGGACCAAAGTAACAACCAGAACAACTGAACAGTTTTCATCACCCTTTCTGTCCTCTTGTCACATGCATTTTGATGAAAAAACACTGACAGATAGAAGGAATGTACTACCTACCACAAGGTGCACCCATTAAGAGACTTTTGCAGGTTAGGATGGCACAAATCATGTGCTTCTTGCTGCTACTGCTCCAGCCAGGAACCACACTTTTGTGTTTAAATTCAATGCATGTGTGCATCCTCCGTGTCGTTACAGGTCTTACAGCTGTACAAGTGTGTGTGTGTGTGTGTGTGTGTGTGTGTGTGTGTGTGTGTGTGTGTGTGTGTGTGTGTGTGTGTGTGTGCGTGCGTGCGTGCCTCCCCTCCCTTGTTCTATGGTTCCGGCACTCATGTTTGTTGGGCAGATAAGTTCCCAATGGGAAAAAGCTTCCATTTTCATATTTGTGTTGCTGATTTATCACTTTTTTTCTTCAGAAAAGTTATTTTAAAAGTAGGAGTGATGTGTTTTAATGGACTATTACAAGAATGTAACTTTTAAGCAAAGTGCTCATTAGTTTAAAAGTTGTGTAAAGAAATTGAAAAACATTTTTTGGTGGAGAAATTGTGTATGTTCATTATATTCATCACTGCTGCGTTAGCATTAGCTGCATGGGTTTATATCTTGCCAACAATATAACAGCTGGCCAGCTTTCAAAGCTTAACTGTACCTTCCCCACACCCAAACTGTCAAGTAGCTCGAACTGAGTTTTTAAAGTGTATGCACAAAGGCCTGAGAGATTTACCATTGCCGAGGACTGCATTCCTCTGAGGCTTTCGAGGATGGATGGTTGGATTGTTCTTTACTTTGCTGGGCAGATAAGTTTCCGTTTGGGAAAATTTTGCTTTCCTCTTCAAGAAACTTATTTTACAGCTAGGAGTGTTCTGTTTAAATGGACTGTCTTGAGACTCTGATGTAGTCTTAAATGGCACACTTGTTTTTTCTGTCAGTTTAAAAGTAGTGTAAAATGACTGAAAACATTTTTATTATGTGGAGAAATTATATTTGTCATCTGTGGGGTTGGCATAGCATTTTAATTTTTTTTTTTTTTGTGTCAAAACAGTAATTTGTCTGGGCTGGTAGTGTTTACTAGCGATTGTTGGTTTCTTCCTCAGGAAAGAGGGATAATTTTTAGCTTGACCATGGAGCAGACTACTGGTCCCCCACTCAGTCCTCCTTCCATCCACAAAAGTTAAGCAAACAGTCACCATAGCAGGCTAGCAATATGCCTCATCCACAGGTTGGTGACTCTGCTGTGGCCATTCGCTGTACCTCAAACCACTCATCTTTTTCCCCAGAGCTCTGTCTGGAGTAGCAACTGCAGCCACTATGTACCAGGATTAGCCACGTCCTCTCTGGCTGATGGGGAGCCTCAGTGCACAAAGGATAGCTACTCTTGTTGGTCCAAGGAGAGGGAACAGGGAAATGTTCTGTCTTGTGTCCGAATGCTGTGCCCATCACTGGGGAAGCAGCTACTGCCATTAGTAAAATGGCTGTCCCCGTCCTTCCTTTAAAAAAAACAGAAAAGCAAGCATGTATCTACTCCTCAAATTTCTTTGGATAGGAGTAGTTTACTGTGTCTGGCTCAGAGTTTAATTCAGGCTGTTGAGTCTTCTTGTAAAGTGTTTCTGGTAAAAGAAAGCAGGATCCCTCTTCTCCTACAGAGATTCAAGATTCTGAATCTGAAGAGGAAGATGCATGGATGGAGAAAGGATTTTTTATCAGATTTCTGATTCAGATTCAGAGATGGGCTCCATGCATCATTCTTTCTGTGGGGGTTTCTCTTACTCTGAGACTATTGCTAGAATGTCCCAACATTTTCAACGGGTGAACACTGAGGTTTCTCTGTCCCTCAGAAAATACTATGAGTTGTTACAGAAGGATTTTCCATAACCCATACCCATTTCTCATACTCTGTCAGCTTTAGAGGATGTGTGTGCTACTGTCTGCAATGTTCAGGACAGCCAGCCAGTTGCTCCTAAAAAGGCAGATAGGATGTATAAAATTTCTCAGGTTTTTACATTTTTATATACTATTGCCAAACCTGAAACAGCAGCTACAGCTTTAGCTGATTCTACTGTTACTCAGCACTTAGTTAATTCCAGTCATATTCTTTCTGATAAGGATGGGAAAATTGTTGATACATATAACAGGAAAGTGTATACTTCTGCAACTTTGATTTTAAGAATTCTGAATTGTCAGCTCATATCTGTTTTGACAAATTGTAACAGTACGAAGAATGTTTTATGTTGTGAAGAGAAAATCTGCTTTAAATAATTTAGTATCTAGTGTTGTTTTTTTTTTTTTTTTTTTGTCCTTTCCTTAACCCTTGGATTTTGGATCTCACTTCAGCCACTTCTCAAACTTTGGATCCATAACTCAAGCTCCTCCTTTCACCCACAATCCTCTCCCAAGCCCCAGATCTCATTTGTTGCATTAGCGATCAGATGTGGTCGATGTAGCTCAAGTGTTTTGGAGAGAGATACCTTGCTTTTTCTGACTTAGTTTGTCTTTCTCTATGCTTTTGACCCTTTTTCTGCTTCTCCTATCCTTTTTATGTATTTATAGAAAGTATATCTTAGAGAATTTTGTATCTTTTGTTTTCTATACTGCAGAGTTGCCTTTCTTTGCCTGTCACACCTCACGCCTTTTCCCCTTCTTCATTTCTACTATATTTTTTCTAGTAGTTTTCTCTACCATTACTGGTAGTCCATTCCCATTGTCAGGAGTTTATTATTAACATCGCTGGTATTTTTGCCTAACTAGATAGTTTTCTGTACTGTGTGTTTCTAAGTGTTTTTCTTTAATGCTTTTAGGATTTTTTGTTATCTTTTAAGATGTCTCACAAACCTACTGGTTTCAAAAAATTTTCATCTTGTGGGCACAAGATACCTAACTCAGATGCCCACTCCAAGTATGT
Source organism: Protopterus annectens (assembly GCF_019279795.1). Lineage (NCBI taxonomy): Eukaryota > Metazoa > Chordata > Ceratodontiformes > Protopteridae > Protopterus > Protopterus annectens. Next base: position 1,504,161,296 of record NC_056726.1, read on the forward strand.
GTACTGTCTTGGGGCTGCACATTTAGAGGTGGAGTGTAAACGTTGTTCTTGCTTCAACCACAGATCCTTGGTTGAATGCAGCAACACATTAGTTAATATAGGTCTGTCGCCTTCCTCTTTTTCAGTATCTGGAGTTTCACCCTCCACTCAGAAACCAGTGGAGAAACCTCAAGGTGAAACAAAATAGAAGGCCAAAGATAAGCCAAGGGAGTTGAGGAAGCACTCCATTGACTGCTGTCCTCACTCGACTCTAGCTTCGACTTCTCCACCCAAAACTTCTGGATACTTGGATCCATCCACTCCTTCGGCTCTCAGAACTTTGGCTCATAAGTCACCAACCCTTTGACAACCTTGGTTCTCTCCAAAGCAGATCTCATACAGACTACACTCTTCTTTTTTGCAAGAGACTCCATGTAGAGTGGTAAGACCTCCATCTACCTCCTCTTCCTTCAGATCTACCAGGAGGCTGTCTGAAGCAGATGCGGATGATGAGAAAATTTCTCAGGACTGAAATTCAATTGCGAGTACTCCTGGCTCCAACTATTATTGGACCTCTGAGCTATGGACCAGAAAAAATGCCCTTACTAACTTCAGCTCTAATTTGTCCCTCAGCTTCGGAGGTACCAGATCCGGGAATCCCGGGATTGTCTGGAACTGACCCAAAGCCTTGGGCTTCATCGACTCCAACACCTTCTCCGATCCATCCAATGCTGACTTTGTCAAAGACAGAGGGATCTGTTCAACCCTGAGGCCTTTGACTTGTCCTTTTCCCTTGGAACTTCGGCATTAGATAGCTCGGCTTCAGCTTCTGCATCAAGGCAGGGTCATGGGGAAGTCTTTGTTTTCTCCAGACAGCTGGCTTCAACTCCTGCTGGAGTGGCCCTGGGCTTACAGTTGGCTTCTGACTTTGAGGCAGTGGAGAGATCTCTTCACATGACTGGAGACAGGACATCCTTGTCCCCCCTTGGGTCCCCTGCCCTCCAGAACTGTCTGCCCTGGGTCCTGAGTCTGCTCAGTTATGTTCCTTTGGTTCAGCTGGTCTATTCTAGTCTTGAGATAGTCATTTTATAGGACTCCTCACACACTTTTCGGTCATGCTCGGATCATCCATACAAGGAAGTTCCCAAGAAGCGTAAGTGCAAGGGGAGGCACATTGATTCCCCACTAGAGTCTTTAACTAAAGACACTGACTTTGATGAAGGAGAGGGGTCCCCCAGGTCACCCCTTGAGGATGCCTCATTCAGAGGATTTTTCAAACTTCCAATACAGAAATGTGGTTGGTCTTCGGAAGTCCCATTCACAGTATGAGATGGTGTTTCTTGTTGCTTTTACTACTGGCTAAGCTATATCCTGGGTGGTTCCTCCACCAGGTGAAATGGTGGACAACATTTCCCATCTGCTTGGAAGAATCTGGATATGACAGAACCCATTCTTAAAAAGCCAGACAAGTTCTTAGTTGCACCCAAATACAATGCCATTTGGAGCAAGGATCCCCAGTTGATGCCATGGTGGATGCCGAAGCCACCAAAAAATTAACTTGCTGAGGAAAGTCTCTCTGTTCACCCCCCTAATAGGGAGTCTAGAGCCTAGAACCGACTCATGAAGCAATTTTTTTGTTTTAGCAACCATTGCCCTACAATGTCTGAATTACCTGGCACATTTTACAAGGATCCAGCGGGATTTGATTAAAGAACTTAACCAAATCCCTCCCGGGGTCCATATCAGTGGAGGATAAAAAGACAGTTTCTTCTCAAATGGCCAACATTTAGTCCCTGTCAAATGCCTCCATGCTGCTGATTTCCTATGCTAAAGAGGGCATTTTGAGTGTAGCAGATTCAAGCATTATTATTAGGAGGCAAACCCTGATGCACCTTTGTGGGGCCCTACAAAATATCTTTCATCAATGCACCTTTTGATGGATCTACCTTATTTGGACTCAAAGTTAGAGATGCTCTCCAGAAGTGAACAGGATGGGAAAACTCTATCCACTACAGGGATATGCTTTTCTACTCCTCAGAAGACCTTCTCAAGAAACCAGAAAGGGCGTAGACAGATGTAGTTCCAGAAATCACAAGGGTTCTCTTAGGACTCTAATGGAGACTGATTCCCCCTGCAGCAGAGGGGGGACTCTAATGATAGACATCACCCACAAGGCAAGGGGTCCACAAAACCAAGGCTTCAGATGCCCCCTTACTGAGTAGCTTTTCCAATGCTCCTGGCCTGATGGCTGCACTGCTGAGGCAATTAGGAGGCACTTATCTCTGCACCTGGAAACCTGGACATCCATCACCAAAGACTTCTGGGTCCAGAGAATAACTACCAGAGGTTATTACATTCCCTTTTCTCTAACCCCACCCATTCAACCACGAAAAACTCCTGACATCCCATCAGAGGAAGGAGGAAGCCTCAGAGATAGAAAAGCTGCTAAGAAAGAGTCATCCAAGAGGTCCCACCAGACCAACAAGGATTCAGAACGTATTCAAGATTCTTTTTGGTGCCAAAGAAGATGTGGAACCTCAAGTCAATATTAGACCTGAGCTACTTGAACCAATTTGTCAAGTACTCCATGTTCTGAATGGTCACTGTTCATTCCATTCTCCCTTTTTTATGTAAAGATGATTGGATGTGCTCGACAGATTTCCAAAAAGCGTTCTATCACATAAAATAGACAGATGATTCAGGAGATACCTTTGCTTCCAGCTGAGAGCCAGGCACTTTCAATTCAGAGTCTTGCCCTTTGGTCTCACCACACATTCCCAGGTGTTCACCACATGTATGACATTGGCTGCAGCTCACCTGAGACTGCGGGGATTCCGGGTGCTTCTTTACCTCGATGGCTATCTCCTCACATCTCCTACCAGGCTTCTTCTGATGAGCCAGGGACTAACTGTTTGATTCTCAGGTGTAGACATAAATTAATCAGTTATGACAAATCTCACCTCCTTCCCACCCAAACCCTGGAGTTCATAGGGGCTCATCTTGATACAGTTTCTCAAGTAACTCAGCTTTCTCAGTCCACATTGTCAAAATTTGTCAAAATTACAGCTTCAAGCGAAAAATCTACTATCTCTTCAGTCACCACCAGCCAGGCTGGTTCTTCAGGTTCTAGGGTCAATGACAGCCTCCATGTCCCTTTTACCCTTAGCGAGATACTACATGAGAGTACAACGGTGGACTCTAGCAGTCCAGTGGTCTATGACTCAACATCCCTTCACATCTCCCATTCAAATTACAAATATCTGTCAGCATGTGAATTCACAATCTAGATGTTTCTCAAGCCTGTTCCTTTGCTTGTGCATTGGACAAGGCCATGGTGACCATGGACCCTTCCCATTTTAGGGTGGGGGCATTACCAGGACAGACAATCCCAGACATGTAGTACCCCTTAGAGGTCAGCCTTCACATCAGCTTGCTAGAGATGAAGGTAGTACTTCTAGCATTGCAAGAAATTCAAGACATCCTTCCTGAAGAGACAATTGCTATACAGACTGACAGCATGTCAGTGGTCTAGTACATCAGCAAACAAAATATTGTGGCGGGAGGCAGTGAGAGTGTGGCAGTGGCTGAGCTCTTCCAACCACTTTCTTTTAGCTCTTCACATTTTGGGGAAGTCCAATGTTTTACTAAACAGGCTGTGCAGATCTACTGTTAAGCCTCACAAGTGATCTCTTAATCCTTCAGTGGCAAAACAGATTTTTTACCACTGGGGGCTGGCCATGCTGCAACCTGTTCTCCTATGAATAAAATTCCAAATGCAGCAGTTTTTTTCCTCTAATCCCCCATTGTGTGAGTCACCAAAGGATGCTCTTTCCACGACTGGCCCACCAGACTTCTTTATGCCGACCCTCCCACACCTCAGCTTTCATAGGACATTCATCAACGAAAGAGCATTGTGATCCTCATTACCCCCATTCTGACCTTGACATGCCTCTGGCCTTATCTGATATACCTTTGTTGGGTTTTGGATACCATTCTGGATCTCCCATCTTACCCCTCCTGGCTACTCCACCTGGACCTCAGGTTGAATGCATGATATTTAAAATTCCAGTGATGGCTAGACAGTCCAGGTTTTCTCCTCAAGCTTTACTTCTTCTCAAAAAGTTGCCACTAGGAAGATTTACAAGAGCAAATGAAAACAATTCTCTATCTGGGCTAACAAGAAAAATCTAGAGTCCCTTTCAGCTCCCATTCCAGCAGTTTTATAATTCCTGGCTTCTGTTTTTCATAATGGTGCAAGTTACTCTACAATCAGAGTACAGCTGGGCTGCAGTCTCCAATATTCATGTATGCAAAGATCATTTGTGATCTCTGGGATTCATGTACGCAAAGATAATTTGTCATCTCTGGTATTTATGTACACAAAGATCATTTGTCATCTCCGATATTCATGTAGGCAAAGATTTTGTCATCTCCAGTATTCATGTACGCAAAGATCATTTATCATTGATCTCCCTCAGGTTATGCAAGCCATCCTTAAAGGCACTTATTTTTGCTCAGAGCACCTATCATGGACCCCACCCCTCTTTGGACTTGACTGTTCTTCTCCAGGCCCAGGCCTTTACACAGTTTCCCTTTAAACCTGTAGCAAAGGCCAATTTAAAATGTCCTAAAAAACATTTTTCTAGTTGCCATTACATCTGTTAGAAGAGTTTTGAAACTTAACGTTTTATCTTGCCAGCCACCCTATATCATTTTTCATGAAGACAGGGTTTCTTTTCACATCAACCCGTCCTCTCTGCTGAAAGTAACTTTTAAATTCACCCTTAACCAATCCATTAATATACCAATGTTCTTCCCAAAATTCTCCAGTAAAGGGGAATATATGCTTCATTTATTGGATGTACACAGGCAGCTGCAATGGTGATGGACAGGTTGACAGACGAGATCAGACAGGAGTGCCCGTGGACTATGATGTTTGCAGATGACATTGTGATCTGTAGTGAGAGTAGGGAACAGGTGGAGGAGACCCTGAAGAGGTGGAGATATGCTCTAGAGAGAAGAGGAATGAAGGTCAGCAGGACTAAGACAGAATATATGTGTGTGAATGAGAGTGAGGACAGAGGAACGGTGAGGATGCAGGGAGTAGAGGTGGCGAAGGTGAATGAGTTTAAGTACTTGGGATCAACAGTTCAGAGTAATGGTGAGTGTGGAAGAGAGGTGAAGAAGAGAGTACAGGCAGGATGGAGTGGGTGGAGAAGAGTGTCAGGAGTGATTTGTGACAGACGAGTACCAGTAAGAATGAAAGGGAAGGTCTACAAGAGGGTAGTGATACCAGCTATGTTATACGGGTTGGAGACAGTGGCATTGACAAAAAGGCAGGAGTCAGAGCTTGACGTGGCAGAGTTGAAGATGTTAAGATTTGCACTGGGTGTGACGAGGATGGACAGGATTAGGAATAAGTATATTAGAGGGTCAGCCCAGGTTGGAAGGTTTGGAGACAAAGCCAGAGAGGCAAGATTATGTTGGTTTGGACATGTGCTGAGGAGGGATGCAGAGTATATTGGGAAAAAGATGCTAAGGATGAAGCTAGCAGGTAACAGGAAAAGAGGAAGGCCTAAGATCAGGTTTATGGATGTGGTGAGAGAGGGCATGCAGGCGGTTGGTGTGACAGAGCAAGATGCAGAGGACAGGAAGAAATGGAAACAGTTGATCTGCTGTGGCGACCCCTAATGGGAGCAGCCGAAAGAAGAAGAAGAAGAAGACACAGGCAGCTGCAATTTTATCTCCACAGAACAAACGTTTTCAGGAAATTGGACCATTGTTTTTTTTTATTTTCAAAAGATAAGTTGGGATAATGTGTCTAAAGGTATATTAGCATAATGGCTCACTGAATGCATTTCTTATGTTTATAAACATAATGGTTTGAATTTACCAAGACCAGCATCAGCTCATTCCTCTAGGTCAGTCTCCAGTTTTTCTGCTTTTTTATCCAGAACTTCCACAGATGAAATCTGTGCTGTTGGTCCGATGCATATACCTTCATAGCTCATTACATGTTGGATCAGGACAGCATTTGGTTCTGCTGTACTGTGGAATATCCTTCCATGAGATCACCCTGGGTTGATACTAGCTGTGGACTCTGTCTTAAGCATTGATGAATGGACAAAAAAGACAACATCAGAGAGAAAAGTTATGTGGTCAGCATAGCAATGCATCTGTCTTGTCTGTTTTTGTTCTTCTTCTAACTCCCCTCACTCCTTACCCCTTCAACTGGAAGACAATATTCATATAGTCTCCTGGTATGACCTGGAGGAATTTCCCCTTTTTGGTCATTTCCTCTTTTAGCTCCAGATCCCTTTACTGTCATGTTTCTACACGTTTATATAATTGTTTTCTTTCTGTATGTTAATATCAAGGGGGCAGACTTGATCTGAGGCAATCTGGGGCTTGGAAAAGGATATTGAGTAAGGGGAGGAGCTTGGGATATGGATCCAAAGTCTGAGAAGTGGCCAAAGTTGGATCTGAGGTTGGATCTGAAACCGAAAGGTTCAGGAAGAATGGAACATGACAGCAGATGCATCGTTATGCTGAATACCTAACTTTTGATCTGATGTTGTCAGTTTTCATTTATTCCTCAACAAGTGGGTTTGGATCTGACCCTCTTTTCCGACTTGGCCACTTTTTACAACTCGTGGATACTGGAAATTCTCAAGCTCCTCCCTTATCCATAATGCTCTAGTCCCCTACCCACCCTCAGATATCATTTGTCGCCTTTGTGTTTGGAAGTGCTCACGGTTAACTCTTGATGTTTAGTGTGGTATTTTTGAGTGAAATAAGATTTATATTTTTTTCTTACTTTATCTAGATCGTTTATATATTCTTTCCTTATCCTTTTACATTTATCTGTGTTTTCTTAGTCTTCCACTGTTGGTAAATTCTGTTCTTTATTTGTTTAAAAAAAATTCTCTTGTATTTCTCTTTTTACTATATTTAAATTGTCTACTCCAACATGGCTGAAAAAGTTTGGGTTTTAAGAAATGTAAAGACTGCATGCACAAAATACTTCTATCTGATGCTCATGATTTATGTGTGTATCTTAGGACCAGCTCATTTAACAGAATAGTGCAACATTTGCAAGGCCTTTAATCCAAGGTCCTTAGTGGATCGTAAAAATAAACTGATTATAAAAGGTTGCTGCCAACTTCTTTGTTGAACACTTTATCTGAAGCTCACACCTCCCAAAAAAGTTAGAAAAGGAGTCCAGAAACAGACTGAAGACCCTTCCGGATCCTCCACTCAAAGCTCTTCTTCTTGCAAGGTGTCTAAGCAGTCAAATCTGAGTTTGTTGGATCCGAAGACTAAGTCCTCAGATCTGACAGCATCTGATAACAGATCTTCATCATCAGATCTGACAAATTCGGAGTCAAAGAAGCTCCCTAAGACCCATTATGCATCTTTTGTAGACCCTATTCATTCCTGTCTAACATCACCCTTCTTAGAGACACGCCATCATTGTAGGGCCCCTTCATTGGCCTCTGCTTCTTAATCTTCTAGGAGTCTGACAGAGGCAAACGTGGATAGAATGATGAGAAAATTTCTCTCAGCACAAATTCAGATGGGAGTTCTCATGGCTCCTACCTTGTCAGGTACGGATACCATTTCTAGCACTACTCCAATTGTTTTAGCTAATCCGACCTTTGACTTTTGGAATCATCTGTGTAGGATCCGAAGATTGTTGTATCTTCATTTCCGATACCTTCTTAGAGTAGGCTCATTCTGAGTGTGTCGGAGCTAGATGACTCTCCGAGCCATAGTGCCATTGCCAGGTACAAGGTGTTGAAGCCAACTCTGAAGTTGTTTTGACCAATCTCTGCCCCTCAGAGCCTTGGCTTTGAACAGTTCAGCTCTGAAATCTGCCTCAGGTGGACTGCCTTTGGGTCAGAGGGAGCCGACTGTCCGGAAGCATGTTTTCTAAGCACTATCAACCTCCTTCTCCCCTGGGCGTTCTACCTTTGAGGTAGTGGAGGGAGTTTTCTCTACCACAAGAGGAAGGATGACTCCCCCCTCCTGGGATCCATCTTCACAATCTTATGTGTCTTTGTGTCTTGAGCCTCAACACTCTACTCCACAGGAACAGCCAGTCCAAAGTGTCCAGGCAACCCAGCAGGGTGTACTTATATCTTCTGATGCTTTTCTGGAGCATCCCACTGAAGAAGTCCCTAGGAATAGAAATTGCAAGAGGAGGCACTTAGACTCTCCTATAGAGTCGGTAACAGAAGATACCAATTTTGGTGATGGGGAGAGGCCCCAAGATCACCACCTGATGACATCTCCTTTGGAGACATCCTGGTATCCTAATGCAAAATGATGATTTGTCCACCAATAAACCTTTGCAGGAGGAATTGGTATACCTGGAAGCCTTTGGGTCTAGCCCATCTACCTGCTGGGTGAGTCTGCCCACCAATAAGCTCATCACTTTGAGCTCTAGGTGGATGTGGATGAAGCACAATGATGTTGAGCCAATCTCCAAGAGACCAGATAGGATCCTGGCACCACTGATAGGAACAGAATTCTGGAACAAAGGAGTCCCAGTAGATGGCATGGTCATAGTGATGGCCACAAAGAAAGAATTTCTTGGAACAGAGTTCATCTGTCTATCTCCCTAACAGGGAGTCCAGGGCTTTGGACAGATTTGGGAAGCATGTATATGCTTCAGCAGCCTTTGCACTCAGGTCTCTGAAATATTTGGCACACTTCACCAGACTTCAGAGGGACTTGATTAAAGAACTTTCCAAATTCTTCTCTGGGGCCATTACTTTTGAGGCAGAGTTCTATTGCCTCACAGCTGGCTATCCTACAATACATCTCAAATTCATCTGTGAGGTTCATTTCACATGCAGGTGAAGTTACCTCAAGGGTGGCAGGTTCAGGCATTTCCATTAGGAGACATGCCTGGATGTGCCTGTGTGATTCTGCAAATCCTTTTAAGTATTCCTTCGCCAGTGGTCCCTTTGACAGAAGTTGTTTGTTTGGTCCCAAGGATAAAGACAAGCTCTCCAGATGTGAGCAGGATGGTAAGACCATCAGCAGTGGGTGTAAGTTTTTCAACTCCTCAAAGAACCTTCGCTAGGAATCAACAAGGTGGTTGAAAAATGCAGTTTAGAAAATCCCAGGGTCTTTCCATGATCCAATTGGAAATACTTCCCACAGAGGCAGAGGGTGGCACTTTAATGGAAGACATCATCCAGACTGCAGAGGTGGCCTATAGAATCAAGGATCTGGAGATTCTTTTTCTGACAGATCATACCAGTACTCCTAAAGCAGACCTAATTTTACACCTCTGGAGGCAAGTTGGGGGTTGTTTATCCCTGCACCGAGACGCTGGCTAGACATTGCAAAAGATGCATGGGTGCAGTGGATTATTTCCAGAGGTTATAAAATATCATTTTACCACCCCCCACACAGACACACACACACACACACACACACACACACACACACACACACACACACACACACACACACACACACACACACACACACACACACACACACACACACACACACACACACACACACACACACACACACACACACACACACACACACACACACACACACACACACACACACACACACACACACACACACACACACACACACACACACACACACACACACACACACACACACACACACACACACACACACACACACACACACACACACACACACACACACACACACACACACACACACACACACACACACACACACACACACACACACACACCTTTAACATCAAGTAATATTCCTGATGCTCCACCCAGTGAGATGAAAGCAACAGCACTGGAAATAGAGTCGTCCGAGAAGTCCCCCCAGACCAGACAGAGTCTGGAACTTATTCAAGATTCTTTTTAGTGCCAAAGAAAATAGGGGATTGGAGACACCAATTTTGGATCTCAGCCTTCTGAACAAGTCACTTTAATACATCATGTTCTGGATGGTTAAGTCCATTTTGCCTTTCCTGCACAAGGACAACTGGATGTGCTCAATAGATCTTCAAGATGCGCACTATCACTTATAAATGAGCAGGAGATCCAGAAGATACCTACGCTTCTGGAAGGGAGCCAGTTATTATCAATTCAGAGCTCTGCCCTTTGGCCTCACCACAGCCCCCAGTGTGTTCACCAAATGGATGGCAGTAGTAGCAACTCAGTTGAGACTGCAGGGATTCCAGGTGTTTCCGTACTTGGACAACTGGCTCATAACTGCTCCGACTAAGCATATCCTGATAAAAGCATAAGACTATGTACTCCAACTTTGCTCTCATCTAGGAATTACCATCAGTCACAACAAGTCTTAGCTAGAACCATCTCAGATATTGGAGTTCATAGGGGTCTTGTTCAGTATGGTATCTGTGACAGCCTCCCTTCCCTCGTACAAACAATTTGATTTCAAGTCAAAACGATATTTCAAAATCCTTCTGTATATCACATAAAAACTAGCTTGGTTAAAACAAAAAATTGTTAGATAAAATGTGAATGTATTGACAAAGTTACTTATATTATGGGCATTGTATATAGTAATATTTGTTTATATTGTTTAACAATTTTGTTGCATTTATATTTATGAAAAATCAATAAACAATTATGTGAAAAAAAATTCTTCTGCATCAGCTCAATTGATTCTAGTAGCCCTAAGATCAATGTCTGCTGCAATAGTTTTGCTTCCGTTAGCATGATACCATATGAGAATTCTTCAATGAACCCTAGCAACTCAGTGGTTTACTCTGCATCAACATATGTCCACCCAGATTAGAATAACTCAGGCATGCAAAAAGTACCTCTTGTGGTGGATTCACTCAGATAGTACAGTTATGTAAAATCTGTCCATAATTGTAGATGTCCTCACCTTCATTGCTGCAGTATTTTTAACATATGGGCTTCCCTGCCATGGAAGCCTAACATCCAGCCAGTCTACCGATGGCTAATGTTGCTTTAATGTATGATGAATGTCACCCAATTACTCCTTGCTAGCATACGGCATATAGGTGACATTCAGGCCTACCATAATCAGAACTGATTGCCCCAGTAGGATCACTAGTCCAAGAGATAATCTGTACATCCAGGAGGGCAAACTGGATGGAGAGGTGGAGGGAGCGAATACTGCAGCAGTGAAGGCAAGGACATCTACCATTATGATAAGAGTTTACACAACTCTACTATGTACTTACATTCACTGCTGCAGTATTCTTAACATGTTGGACAGTGGCAAAGCTCAAGAGGAAACATGAGAGAGGGTAGGTTCAATAATAACCTCGCATCAGGCTTTCTGCCTACTGAATGGCACACAGCAACAGTTATCCCACTCCACAAAGGGGGAGCCACCACTGATCCTGGGAATTATCGACCTATTAGCCTGACGAGTCTGGTCTGCAAGGCCATGGAACGTATCGTCATGGAACTCATAAACAAAGACATTGGTAACTTCCAAACTCCGGTTCCCACCCAGTTCGGGTTTGTGAAAGGCAGATCATGCCTCCTGAACCTGATCAACTTCTTTGAGGCAGTCACTAAAGCCGTGGATGAGGGTAAGGTGGTTCATACAGCCTATCTTGACCTCGCCAATGCTTTTGACACCATCCCTCATTCTGGAATTATAGCTAAACTCACTAAACTAGGTATAAATCCCTACATCACAAGATGGGTTGCCAACTGGCTCACTGACAGAACCCACACTGTAAAAGTTGCAGACTCCAAATCTGATCTCAAAGCAGTGACAAGTGGAGTACCACAGGGTTCCATCCTGGGACCTCTCCTGTTTGGTATCTACTTCTCTGAAGTAGAGGCTGACATAGAAGGCCTCTGGCTAATATGAAGTTCGCAGATGACTGCAAACTAGGAGCCATAGTCAAGTCCCCAAATGATGTGGACATCCTACAGAAGGGCCTCACTGAGACAGATGCCTTGTGTCAGAGCCATGGCCTCAAGCTCAATGCCAAAAAGTGCAGTGTCATCCCCTTTGGTAAAAACTCTGTACCCATGAACTACCACATAGGCAGCAATCTACTTAACACCGAATGTGTGATAAGAGTCCTTGGGACCCAGGTGGACAGTAGTCTCTCCTTTGATAGTCACATCACCACAGTAGTCAGGACGTCCTTCTACGTGGCACACCTCATCATAAAAGGGTTCTCATCCAGGAAAAAAAGATGTCATTGTTCCCCTCTACTCATCACTCATTAGACCCATTGTAGAGTACAACGCCCCTTTTGGAATGTACCTCACAAGACATCTGCAGTAGCTGGAAAGGCCACAAAAGTACCTTACAAAGAGGATTACTGGCCTCAAACAAATGCCCTACACTGACCGCCTCAAAAAACTCCAGCTATACTCCGTAGCATATCGCCTACTCTGAGGTGATCTCTGCTTAACATATAAAGCTATGTTAAACCCAGAGCTGTTGGACATGCTACACCTAAAGAAATCCCAATCCCTCTGAGCTACACACTCTAGGGACCTAAATCTTGTCACCACAATAAACAGGACATGCTGGAGGGATAGAGTCCTGTCCCAGAGACTTCCTTTACTCTGGAACAAGCTACCCATCTATGTCAAGCAAAGTTCTTTATTAGCACTCTTCAAGAAAAATCTTGATGAGTGGATGGGAAATAGGAAATACACCCCGGGGATCACTTTTGTGTCTCTGCTGGACAGTGGCACAGGAAAATAACTTTCTTGGGTGGCATTAGCTATGGAACCTTACTGGCTAGGCTTACGTAGGCCCTTGGGCTGATAGCCTAGTACCTACCTATGAACCTATAAGAGACCCCGAAAAAAAACATTAAGAATAGCACTAGCAAAACCAGCCCTAGCTCTAGAGATACCCTCCAACTTGCAGTGATTGATAAAGTTATGTACAGAAGTCCAGGTAGCTGCTTCAAGAATAGAATTAGTATCTAAGCCCTTGAAAAAACACAAGAAGAAAAAACAGCTCTAGTAGAATGAACCTTAACTGAAGAAGGAAGGCTTTTGCAATAAAGAGTGTAACAAAGGGAAATAGCCTTAGAAATCTAAGAAGAAATAATTGCCTTGGATACAGCAAGTCCCAAAGATCTAGGATGAAAAAAAAATACCTGATCTGATTTCTAATAGTCTTAGTCATATTGAAATAAACTCTGAGTTGCCAATGCATGTACAAAGTATGAAGCACCCTCTCGCTGTCAGATTGCAGAGAGGGAAAAAAGTAGGCAGATTAATAGACTGATTAAGTGATAGCTCATTAACCACCTTAGCCATAAAAAAGGGTTAGTGTGCAAGAACACCCTGTCCTCACAAAAGTCCAAAAAAGGAGGACAAGCCATAAGGGCCTGCAACTCAGACACCCATCTGGCAGAAGTAAAAGCTGATAAAAGAACAGTCTTACAGGAACAATGTTGCAAGGAAGCTGAAGCAGCAGGCACAAAAGGAGCCTGAGTCAACTTTTCCAAAGGAAATTTAAGATTCCAAAGAGGAGGAACAGGCTTCCTGGGAGGTCTAATATTAATGATGACTTTAAAAATTGTTTCACCTCAAATCTAGAGGCTAAAGGAGGAGAAAAAGGCAGACAAGCAGAGATAGTTGATAGGTGGGCCTTAATAGAAGAATAGGCCAAACCAGCATTGAACAACTCACACAAATAAAAGAGAACCAAAGGAACATACACAGTAAGTGGGTCCAGATTATGATAGAGATACCAAATAGAAAACCTCTTCCTTTTGGATAAGTAGGATCTCCTAGTAGTAGGTTTCCTGGCCTTCTGCAGGAGTTGCAGCACATCCTCAGAAAAAGGTGTCTATGAGGAATCAAAGTCCTCTCACCCACAGTGTCAGGTGAAGCGTGGATAGGTGGGGATGGATGACAGATCCCTTGGCTTGTGCGATTAGCTCCACTCTGTGAAGTAACTTATGATGATTGCCCCTGGCTAGATGCAGAAGGAGAGGGAACTAGTGCTGTCACAGCCAAAAGGGAGTCACCAACAAGATTTTTGGAGCATCCAGTTGAATTCTGAACAGTACTTTTAGAATGAGATGAAGGAGAGGAAATGCATAAAGAAACATCCCCTTCCAAGAAAATGAGAGATCATCCACCTTCCATACCAGGGGGCCTCAGACTCTGGCACAAAATGGAGGAAGTTGTCTGGTCAGAGGGGAGGCAAAAAGATCCACTTGAAGAGTACCCCACTGGTGGAAAATGTCCATAAACACATCCCTGTGAAGCATCCATTCATGGGACTGAGTTAAGGACCTGCTCAGAGTGTCTGCTGCAATGTTCTGTTCAGAACGGATATAAACTTCCTGAAGAGTTACCTGATACTTGACAGCAAGATCCCATACCAGAAGATCCAACTGGCAAAGAAGATAAGATCTCATTCCTCCCTGTTTGTTGATATACCACATCACTGTGGCATTATCTGTGAACACCTTGAGAGGCCTGGAGAGAAAAGAGGATGAAAGTCCTGAAGAGCCAACAGAAGAGCCCTCATCTCTTTGACATTGATATGCTCCTTCTGCTGATGAGGCGACCACACCCCCTGTACCTTCAGGGAGTCAAATATAGCCCCACATCCCATGTCTGAAGTGTCTGTGAACAATTCCTGAGAGGGAAGAGGGGGATGAAAAGTGACCCCCTGGATTCAGAGATGGCTTGTGAACCCACCAGTGAAGTTACTATAGGAAGTACAAAATCTAGAGGATGTATATGTTGAAGCCACATGGATATCAGAAACCATTGAAATGTTCTCATGTGATGTTTGGCCAGAGGGAGCATTGGAATCGTGGAGGCCATGAAACCCAGAGCTCTCAGAAACTCCCTGGTGGTAATGGAAGCCAGAGGAGGAACAGTGTGAAAGAAAGAAATGAGAGTTAAGACCTTGGGAGAAGGCAGGGATGCAAGCATTAGCAAGTCAGAAACATATGATCCTGAGAAGGAGTCACAGAAGACGTTTTGAAATTTATAGTGAACCCCAGGCTCTGAAGAAGGGAAATGGCAAAATGAAGAATTTGCAAAAGGGGCTCTGGAGAGGATGCCTGAATCAGCAGGACATTTAAGTAAGGAAAATTTGGATCCCTTGAAGCCTGCAAAAAACAATCAGAGGAGCAAGGCATTTGGTGAACACCCTTGGGGCAGTAGAAAGGCCAAAGGGCAAAGCAGAGAACTGAAAAATATCAGGAAACAACAGAGAAATATGAAAACTTCCGAAAAAGAGGATGGTCGGAATATGGAGATAAGCATCCTTGAGATCCACAGATACCATATAGGTCTAAGGGAGCAAGAGAAAAAACAGAATCTGAAGGGACAACATCTGAAAGGAAGGCACTTTTAGAAAAGTATTTAGATGAGCGAAGTCTAGAATAGGTCTCCAAATGCTCCCTTTTCTGGGCACTAGAAACAGTCTTGACACAGGCACCTCTTGAATAATACCCTGAATCAAAAGATTTTGAAGAACTTCTGGGGAAAAAAAGAAAGTTGTCCTCAAGGAGGCTAAGGAGCACCCATAAAAGGAGAATGGGATGCCCACACCATGAAGTACCCCTGACGAATGAGTGACAGAATGGAAGCATCCTGAGTGATCTGAAGCCAAACAGGAAGAGAAAGAGAAAGGTGAAGAGAAAGAGGTATGTGGCTGGCAAGAAATGGATAGTCATACAGCATCTGGTATGTCCGGAAGGGAAGGCTTAAGAATCCCTAAAAAGTGAGTAGCCTTCTTGCCATTAGTAGAAGGGCAGGAATGCCTACGAACAAAGGCAGGCTTAGCAGGGTAGTTTCTGTGAAATTTAGGCACAGCAGAGACAAACTCATATTTAAGCTCCTATAAGGTCATACCCTTATTTATTTATTTTTATTTATTTATTTTATTTTTCATTTGTTGACCGGGCTAGTCTAACTGGATATATGTCCATTTTCAGTAGAGGCCCGGGAACAAAAGCTCCAAGACACGATAAAATACAAATACAAGTACAAACAACAAAAAGCAAATATTGTAATAAAAATAGCAAATATAATAAAAATAATCAACAATGGTAACATGTGCAGTACAGCATAGAGGTTAGCACAGGGTGTACAAAGAGGGCAAGAGTAATAAACAGTGCAAATTGAAGGTACAGAAAACATCATACAGGTTAAGTCAATAGTAGAGAAAGGAAGATAGTTGTGTAGTGATGTTACTAATGATTTACTTAAAAATAATTATGTACAGAGGATAGAAATAAAAAAGGGAGAGATGAGAAAAATATAATAAGAAGGAAGATGTAACACTGGATAATAAGCACTGGATAGGCAAAGTCAAGTTTGAAGAGATAGATGACTAGTCTGGTTTGGTACAGGGGCATAGCCAGTATGATCTGTGGTAAAGTTTAAGTCTATTTTTGAAGAGTGCTAAGGACGTGAGTGAGGAGAGGTCATTTGGGAGAAGATTCCAGGATTTACCTACAGTATTAGAGAAGAGAGAATCCCCAGCCCTGTTATAAGATTTAGAGGTGTGTACAAGAAGTTTGTGTGATGAGCGTAAGGACTTCAGATTTTTATAGGGGGTGATGCGGCTAGATAAAATAGGAGTATTAGAAGGTTTGTAAAGAATGTTGTGGGCAATGGTTAGTTGGTGAAATTTAATCAGGTGTTGTAGTTCTAACCATCCTAGCTGATTTAAATTTATACAATGGTGGGTTCTAAATGGGTTGCCAGTTGCAAATCTTGCAATGTTATTATAGGACAATGCCAATTTGCTGAAGTTAGTCTTGGATAGATTAGTAAAAATTGGTGAGGCATAAAGGAGTGTAGAGATCAAATGAGTTGGAGCTATAGTAGTTTTGGCAGTAGGGGAAAGGAAGGGTTTAATTCTATAGAGAGTGCCAATTTTTTTGTTGACAGTCTTTATAGCATTGTTGATATGGATGTCAAAGTTCAGATTATTGTCGATGGTGACACCTAGTAGTTTGGTGGTAGAGTCCAGAGATATTATAGTACCATTGGTGGATGTCACAGAGAAATGAAGAGGAGAGGACTTTTGAGTAGGAGTGAAGAGGAGGAGTTTGGTTTTCTTTGGGTTCAAAAGGAGGCAATGCTGAGTGAGCCATTGTTCAACTATGTTGAATACCTTCTGGGTGAGAGAGAGTGAAGGTCATGGGAGGATGTAGCTGAGCATAATAGTGTGGAGTCGTCACCATATTGTATGCAAGTGGCTTGGGGGATAGCTAGATGAAGGTCATTAATAAATATGGAGAAGAGGAGAGGTCCTAGTACGGACCCCTGAGGGACACCTAAGGTAACTGGTAGATGGGTGGATAGAGTGTTATGCCATAGTACTGCTTGCTGTCATTTGTCAAGGTAGGATTGGAACCATTTTATGGAAAGTGGGTCTGATGACAGAGATTTTAGTATGTTTATGAGAATCTGGTGGTTTACCATGTCAAATGCTTTAGACAGGTCGACAAATAGAGCAGAAGAAAGATTACTCAGGTTTCGTTGCTTGTTATTGTAATCAGTAAAGGAAAGGAGGGCAGTGGTAGTGCTGTGTGAGGGTCTGAAACTATGTTGACAGTTGGAAAGTAAATTGTTTTCAATTAAGTGGTGGAGTAGTTGTCTATGGATACATTTCTGCATAATCTTAGCTAAAGGAGAGAGTGGGGCAATGGGGTGATAGTTTGATAGATTAGTGGAGTGTCCACCTTTATGCAGGGGGATAAAATGGGAGACTGTCCATAAGGTAGGGATGCAACCTTCGCTAATAGTTCTATTGATCAGTATGGAAATAGGGTAGGCAATAGCCTTGGATAATAACTGTAGAAATTCAGAAGGCAGTAGGTCTGCAGAAGGAGAGCATGGTTTCAGTTTATTCAAAAGGTTTTGAATAAGTGTGGTTGGGACAGGTTTGAACTGAAAAGGAGGGGGTGGGGTTGAGGTGTATGAAGGTAGTGTGAAGGTATTAGGTGATAGTTGACTAGCTAGTGTTTGGATAGCATCTGTAAAGAAGGTATTGAAGGTATTAGCTGTATGGATGGGGTTTTTCTGGTCTATATTTTGAGGGTTTGGTGTAGTGGATTGACCTGGAGGGGCTTAAACAAACCAGCAGCTGCTTCCCCAATTAAAAATTTAGAATCCAGAGGAGCATCCATCAACTTAGTTTTACTATCATCAGGTAGAAGTTGAAGCTTAAGCCAAGAATACCTTCTCATCACTGAACCAAAAACAGCAGCCCTAGAAGAGGCATCTGCCACATCATAACTACATTTAGTAGAATAATGAATGATTTGAGAGGAAGTCCCTAGCAAGGAAAGAGCAGAAGTTTTACTCTCAGAGTCTGGAAAATCAGAAATAAGTTGACAGGCCTGAGAAAGAAGAGCCAACACATACCTAGACATACGGGTCTGATAATTAACAGTGCTAAGAGCTAGGCTAGCAGAAGTATAAACCTTACCCAGCCTTTCCGTGTTTCTGGTGTCCTTGTCAGAAGGCAATAACTTGAGCAAAGGAAGCATTTGAGATGGCTTATCAGAGACTAGGCCACTACAAAAATAGAAATCTCTCTCTATATACATATATGTATGTATAGATCCCCTGTTTGGTCGAATGTACATTTGTTTGCCAAATACAGGGGTGTGATTTAATGATAATGGTACAGATGGTCGAATGGTGGATATTTTTATGGTATGGATTGTTGATACAGGTATGTGAGATGGGGGGGATGAGAGCATGTATGTGAGTCAGGGTTAAGGTCAGGAATGAATGAAGGATGGGTGTTATGTATTTTAGGGTAAGTGTTAGTTTTGAGGAGAGATGTAGTGTTGTTTGTGTGTGTTTCTTAATGATTGTGTCTCTGAATCTGAATCTGTCTTGTGTAGTGGCAGTGCTACAGGAAGGTTTTATTGACATTAATGTGTAGGGTTAGGATTGGGGAAAGGGTAAGCATTAGGGTTAAGGTTAGCACTCATTACTAAGGTGGTCCAGGGTTACAGTTGACGAAGGTGTTTTATGACCAAATTCACTGGTGGTTACATGTTTACAGTCTCCTTTAGTAACCAACAGGAGACTATTCATTCTTCCATCTCCCTTGGTCATGGTCACCACAGATGCCTCCTTCCTAAGGTTGGGAGGATATTTCAAAGGGAGAACAGTTTAAGGGCCCTGGTCATCTGCAGAGGACAACATTCTCATCAATGTTCTGGAGAAGAGAGCAGTCCTCCTTGCCTTACAGGCCTTTTAGGATGCTTTTCCTAGAATTATGACTGTGATACAGATGGACAATACGTTGTCTAGTATCTCAACAATCAGGGGAACACATTCATAACCTCTTTGTAGAAAGGCCACGAGGGTTTGGCAATAGGCGAGCTCTTCTCAGCACTTTCTGGTGGCAATGCACACCCCTGGAAAATCCAACATTCGGGCTGACAGCCTCGGCAAGAGCATATTGTTGCCTCATGAGTGGTCCCTAAATCTGAGGATTATAATTTGGATTTTTCAGCATTGGGCACTCCATGTTGCAACCTGTTGGCCTCCCTGTCCAACACCAAATACAACAGCTATTGTGCCCTAGATCACCCTCTGGGACAGTCACCTAGGGATGCTCTGGTATTTGCTTGACCCAGAGCTTCTTTATGCTTATGCCCCCGTCCCTTTGATGGTAAAGTTTCTTAAAGAAAGCAGTCCAACACAGCGTTTCTATGATCCTCATAGCCCCATTTAGGCCTTTTCAGCTGTGGTTTCCCTTCCTTTGGCCTCTTCTGAAGTACCCCCCTGGGTACTGGGTCCCATTCCAGGTCTGATTTCTTATCCAGCAGGTCTGGATCCCCCAACCTTCAGTACCTCAAGTTTAACTGTATGGTTCCTCCAGTTTACATGATGGCCAAATATCCCAAGTTTTCTCAGGCTGTTTTTCACATATTGTCTTCATTTCAAAATCAGCCTACTAGGAAAGGGTCTTCCAGTAAATGGAGAAGGTTTGTTATGTGGGCAGATACTCAGGGACTTAACCTCTTCTCTGACCATTTGGAATCCCTTTTGGGTTTTCTAATTGAGCTGTTTCAGTCAGGTTCCAGGTTTTCTGCAATTAAAGTGCTGTTGGTGGCTGGGCATTTCTAATTTTCATGTTGGCAGAGATAATGTGCCTCTGGCTTCCCTCAAGATTTCCAAGACATTTTTCAAGGGTGCATTTTTGCTACATCCCCCACTTCCGGATCCAGTCCTTCCCTGGGATTTGCTTTTTGTTGCAAGTCTTTGCAGGGCCACCACTTGACCCTTGTCCTTCATCTACTTCTGAATGAAGTTCTTATTTTGGAAAACTTTTTTGTTTTTGGTAGTGGTTACTTCCGCTAGGAGGGTAGGGTTTCAGAGCTGCAAGCTCTTGATTTTTCACCTCCTTATGTAGTATTCCATGCAGATAAGTTTTCTGTTTGTATGAGCCTCTCTTTTCTGCCAAATGCCACTTCCAATAATAACCATAACAGTTTTATTCATCTGCCTGTGTTTTTCCCAGACTTTCCAGTAAAAGAGAATACTTTTTGTTTAGATGTATATACGCAACTGAAATTTTATTTGGACCATAAAAACGCTTTCAGAAATTCTTCAAGTCAATTAATTGTCTCCTTTTCAAAATCCAGGCTGGGAAAAACTATGTTTAAAGTGACTTTATCTAAGTGGCTATCAGACTATATTTCATGTGCATATTCTTTCAAAGGCAAGACCCTTGCACACAAGCCTAAGGGTCATTCAATAAGGGCTATGGCTACTTCTATAGCTTTATTTTCTAGACGATCAATGGATGAAGTCTATGCAGCTTCTATCTGGCTGGGTCATCACATGTTTTTGTTGCATTATAAGTTGTATGGTCAATCTAGATCCAGGGTTTCCTTTGACTCCACTGTCTTGCTGAATATCCTTCCTCAGTTCCTCCCAAGGTCTTTTTTTGTGGCTGGAGACTCTGCCCCATAGGTTGAAGCCAGATGGAGCAAACAACATAGGATACGAAAGTTGTGCACATCATAATTATAGATCTGTGTTGTCTATTTCTGTCTAGTTCAACCTTCCCTTCCTCCTGCCCCCACCTTTTGCTGGCATGACGAGCTTTCCCTTTTGTGATGACCAGACAGTATAGTATCACTGGAGTCTTGCATTCTCCTTGGTTGAGGATTTATACTGAAAGTGGTCATCATGGGGCAAACTTGATCTGAGGATGAGAGTGAGGAGCAGGGAGTTGTAGGTAAGGTAAGTGGAACCAAACGAGTTGAAGACTTTGGAATTATCTGGTGTCAGATCCCAAGTTGGATCAGAAGACCCACAGGTTAAACCAGATGGAGACAGACAACATTGGTCTATCCTTATGTTAGTATATAACTTTAGTTTTTCCACTTGACCATTGAACTGTCAGGGTCATTGAAAAACACAAGAGCAGAATCTGACCATAGGTACTAAAGTGATTGAAGTGACCATGAGTCTAGGTATCGGTATAGAAAGAGACTTCTGTTAGGATAGACGTTCTAGGACTTGTTGGCAAAGAGATGTAATTCTTGAAGGGTGGGGGGGGCTTCACTATCTTTGTTCTTGTGTCCAAACTTGTTCTGATGAACTCCAGAGACTGAACTGGTTGTAACCTGGACTTTTTTGAAATTCACTGTGATTCCCAAGTCTGTGCAGCTGGAGCAAGGAGTCCCTGGTTTGAATTAGTAGATTCCTGGTAGTGGCAGTGATAGGCCAGTCATCCAAGTATGGGAGGGGCAGTGATGAGCCAGTCATCCAGGTATGGGAGGGGCAGTGATGAGCCAGTCATCCAGGTATGGGAGGGGCAGTGATGAGCCAGTCATCCAGGTATGGGAGGGGCAGTGATGCGCCAGTCATCCAGGTATGGGAGGGGCAGTGATGCGCCAGTCATCCAGGTATGGGAGGGGCAGTGATGAGCCAGTCATCCAGGTATGGGAGGGGCAGTGATGAGCCAGTCATCCAGGTATGGGAGGGGCAGTGATGAGCCAGTCATCCAGGTATGGGAGGGGCAGTGATGCGCCAGTCATCCAGGTATGGGAGGGGCAGTGATGCGCCAGTCATCCAGGTATGGGAGGGGCAGTAATGAGCCAGTCATCCAGGTATGGGAGGGGCAGTGATGATCCAGTCATCCATGTATGGAAATACTGAGAAACTCTGCAGTCGTAGGTGAGCTGCAGCTACTGCCATGTGCTTGGTGAACAACCAGAGGGCTGCGGTGAGTCTAAAGGGCTGAGATCTGAACTGGAAATGACCGGCTCCCAGCCAGAAGTAAAGATACTTCCTGGAGAGCCTGTCTATCTTTATGTGGTAGTACACATCCTGAAGATCTATGAGCAGATCCAGTCATCCTTCCTCAGCAAAGGAGGAATAAATTGTATCATGACCATACAGAATTTTGTTTGTTTTACAAACTTGTTTAGTTGGCTTGGGTCTAACACTGGCCTTGGGTCCCTGTTTTTCTTTGGCAGTAAAAAGAATATTTAGTGAATTCTGGACCTTCTCTGGTCTGGAGGGACTTCTTTGATGACTTGATTTCTGAAGTGGTTACCAGCAGAAGGGGATTTGCCATCCTTCTCACTTCTGGAGATACTTTCTTTGACTTTTGGACCAAATAAGGTTGATCCATCATAAAGGACATTGATGAAGGACATTTTGAAATGTTCTACAAATCACAAAGCTGCATCCAGGTGTGCCTCCTGATGGAAAATACATGTACTGGCTGTTCTAAATGCAACCTGTGTAGCATTAGAAATAAGGTGCATAGAGGCACAGAAAAGTGATTAGAGTATAGTCATCAGTAAATCAATAGCCTTCCTTTGATCTGAAGACAGGATCCCTGGGAGAGATTTGGCAAGCTCCCTAGTCAAATCTGTCCAAAAATAAATAAAGTGCCAGGTAATTCAGTGCTCTTACAGAAAATGTATATAAGGCATATACATGCCTCTCAGATCTGTCCAACACACACAACTCTCTGTCAGGTGAATGGACAGAGGAACTCTCTTCCACAAGCTCCTTGTTAGTGGCCGTGCCAGTACCATGGACACTATTGTGGGTCCCGTTTCCAATGGGGTCTATATTTGGGAGTTAATAAAAATGTATTAGGCTTCTTGGAAAAGGTCAGACAAGTCTGGTTCTTTTCATGCCTGGTCCAATATCAGGTCTGTCATTTTTTGGGAGGTGGGACAACCCAAGAAGTAGATCTGCCAGCACCAAAAGCTTCAAAGAACACTAAGTCCTCTGGACTCATATCTTGGGAAGACCAACCTCCTTTCTGCATAAAAAGCCCAAGAATTTCTGTGAACTGTGCATGTTATACATAAAACTAGGATGTGTATCATACACTACTTCAGAATTGAGGTAGTCACAGGCAGTCTACTACACCACTGTAACAGGTGCTCATTAGCATGTGCTCGCTATGTCTGTTATTCAAAAAACCAGGACGGGATGTGTATCGTGCACTACTTCAGAATCGAGGTAGTCCCAGGTAATGTACTACACATAGTGTAACAGGTGCTTATCTGCATCTGCTCACTGTGACTGTTATTCATAAAACCAGGATGTGTATCGTGCACTACTTCAAATCTGAGGTAGTCCCAGGCTGTGTACTACACACAGTGCAACACATGCTCATTAGCATCTGCTCACTGTGACTGTTATTCATAAAACCAGGATGTGTATGGTACACTACTTCAAATCTGAGGTAGTCCCAGGCTGTGTACTACACACAGTGCAACACATGCTCATTAGCATCTGCTCACTGTGACTGTTATTCATAAAACCAGGATGTGCATCGTGCACTACTTCAGAATCGAGGTAGTCACAGGCAGTGGACTACACACAGTGCAACAGGTGCTCACCTGTGTCTTGCTCAATATGTATGTTAGTATCAAGCCCTCATTAATAACTTTGACCTTGGCTTGCCATATTTCTGCCCATATGCTATCTTCGCTAACTGAATGTAGGCTGCCATCACAGGTGTTACACTTTAAAATCTGCAAAGCTTCCTCTTAAAATGAAAGAAACCAGCAGGAATATAATCTAGTACTCATGCCTGATATACCAAAGTCTGCATTATACAATATTTACTGTCTTGTTATCTTGAATACGTCATAAATTGATTCAACAGAAAGTTTATTACTGCTCAGATAATCATTCCTCTTGACCTGTTCTGACTAGCCATATGACCTAGTGTTGTCTAGGCTGGGAAATGAAACAATGTTTAATGTAGAACACTGACATTTTTAGCAAGAGAACGTGATGAGTGAGATAATCAAATCAGAACTGGTGTAGGAACAGGAGGTTTGACAACAGAGGCCTGAATATGTATGACACAAGAACAGCTGGAGCTGTAAGAATACTGAATGAGTAGAATAGGCTGGATATGAGGGCCGCACGGCCCGTGACCTGTTTGGCTTCTGTTACTGATTCAGTGTTAGTAACCCCTTCAACACCAATCCCTTCTTTTGCTGGATGCAGCATCGATGCCACTCAGGTCACCATGATGGGACATTTTAAGTCCAGCTCTAGTCCCCCTTCATGGCCATTATGCCGGATCCAGAGTTTACCCCTCAGACTTCCCTTCCTAGAGTCCGGTCCTCTCCATTTGGGACCCAGGAAGTTGAGCAGCCATCGTACCATCCTGGTAAGCTATCTTTAATGGCTTCTAATAGGTTTGCAAGGTTCACCAGGAGTAATAATGAATCAGATCTGGACAAGTTAATGCAAAAGTTTTTGAAGGTCCAGAAAAAGATGGAGATCATTCTTTCTCCCTCTTCTCTGAGCAAGGAGAGAGCTACCCCTCCTGCACAGTTACTTGCCCATCCTTTGGCACCAGTATCGGTGGATTCTCTGCCCACCTCTGTTTTCAGTAAATGGTACCAAAAACATGGTTAACCTTAGCACTGACTACTACCCTGACGTATTCAACTCTGGCACTGTTGCAGCCATCTGAATCCAAACGTATAGTGTCAAGGCCAAGGGCCCAGGGTTATGGCTGCTTTTGAGGTTGTCAGAGCCATCCTTGTCCCTGGATGCATTGATCCTGGACAGCTTGGCTACAGTCTTGGCATAAAATCTAAATGGGTCAGCAATTGGAGTGGGAATTTCTACTAAGTCTGCTGATTAAGGAGGGTTGTTTCCCAGTTGTCTGGCCCAAGCTTCTGCATTCAGTAACATAGAGAGGATTTTGTCTCATTCAAAGATGGGATCATTACATCTGGTGTTGGATCTCAAGATTCAAGAGTCTTGCCTATACATAAACAAGCTTCCAAGGTCCTCTCTATCACAAACTCCCGGAAGGCATCCTTTAATTGCAGGGGTCAATATCTTCCTCAATCACATTAGTTCCTCAGCGAGATTTTACATGAGGGTGTAACAGTAGATGGTCTCTGTTCACTGGTCCATACTGTATCATCCCACATAGTTCCCAGTTTATCTAACACTGCTATGCAGGCATCATATCTGCTGGTAGTTGAGTTCTCCACGAGTGACTTGTGGTCATCTATTCAAATTCTCACCCACTAGTGTCACAGAGACCACAGACATTTACATTCTGGGGTGGGGTGTGGAGGCATTTCAAAGGGAAGACAGTCAAAGATGTGGATGAATTCAGACACAGACTTCAAATCAATGTCTTGGAGATGAGAGCAGTCCTCCTAGAGTTGTAGGCCTTTCGGGACTCCCTTCCCTAGGGTGTAATTTCTAATGAGATGGAAGAATATGGTCATTGTTTAGTATCTTAGAAAGCAAGGGGAACCCACTGGTATCCATTATGTTACAAAGCCATGAGGATCTTACAGTTTGGTTATGTCTTCGTAATACTTTCTAGTAGCAATGCACATCCTGGGGAATTCATGTATTTCTGAAGATAAACTGAACAGATCCATTCTTTTGCCTCAGGAGTGGTCCCTCATTCAGTCAGTGGTGACCAAGATATTTAATCACTGGGGCCAGCCTTGCTTCAACCTCTTTGTGTCCCCTCTCAACACCAACTGTTTGAACTACTTTATCCTGCTCTCCTAGGAGGATCAGACAATGATGGATGCTCTGATCTTATACAATGATGGATGCTCTGACTCACACATGGCCCCCGTGTCTCTTATATAATGTTGGATGCTCTGACTCACACATGGCTCCCGTGTCTCTTATACAATGATGGATAATGTGACCCACACGTGGCCCCCATGTCTCTTATACAATGATGGATCCTCTGACTTACACTTGGCCCCCATGTCTCTTATACAGTGATGGATGCTCTGACTCACACTTGGCCCCCATGTCTCTTATACAGTGATGGATGCTCTGACTCACACTTGGCCCCCATGTCTCTTATACAGTGATGGATGCACTGACTCACACTTGGCCCTCATGTCTCTTATACAATGATGGATGCTCTGACTCACACTTGGCCCCCGTGTCTCTTATACAATGATGGATGCTCTGACTCACACTTGGCCCCCATGTCTCTTATACAGTGATGGATGCTCTGACTTACATGTGGCCCCCATGTCTCTTGTACACATTTCTACCTTTTCCCTTCACAACAAAGTTTCTTCTGAAAACAATTCAATGCAAGGCAACAGTGATGCTCATTTCCCCCTTTTGACCATGTTAGGTCCAGTTCCTATCTAAAACACCCTGTGTGGGTGCTTGATCCCATTACAGATCTTCTGTCTCATATGTCTGGTCAGCTTCCCTGGGTCATTAAGGCCCTGAAATTAACTGCTTGGTTTCTTCAGTTCCAGGGATGTCAGGCTTTCTGCTTTATATCTTATCATCTTCATAAAATCAGCCACCAAGAAGGTCTATAGAAGTAAATGGAAGAGATTTGCTAGCTGAGCCTCATCCAAGGAACTCAATCATTTTTCAGTTCCTTTACCTCTATTCTGGAATTTTTAGCAGGAGTGTTTCAAGACGGTGCTATTTTTCTACCATCAAAGTGCAGCTGGCAGTTATATCTAATTCTTATTTGGGAGAAAATCAGAACTCTGTTGTTTCCTTGAAGCTGCCCAAAGTATTTTGCAAAGAACATTCCTTTGCAGCACCCCCCAAGGGATCACCTTCCTCCTTGGGATATTATGTTATTGCTTCAAGCCTTAACCAGACCTCCTTCTGAGCCAGCTGCTTTAGCAGAACTGAAATATTTGTCCTGGAAGACTATTTTTTGGTGGCCATTTTTTCAGCTAGAAGAATTTCAGAGTTGCAGGCTTTATCTTATAAACCTCCCCTATCTGATTTTTCATAAGGATAGGGTTTCTCTTAGAAACAATCCTAATTTTTTGCTAAAGTAACCTCTCAAGCTGCCCTTAATCAAGCCATTAATTTGCTCATAGGTTCATAGGTTGGTACTAGGCTATCGGCCCTAGGGCCTATACAAGCCTAGCCTTAACAATTCCCTGGCTATTTCTTCCCACACTATTTATTTCCCTGGACCCCTGTTTAGCAGAGTGACTGATGTGATCCCCGAGGTGAATTTTCTTTCTCCCATCCAATCATCAAGGTTCCTTTTGAAGAGGGCCAAAGAGGCATTCTGCTTGACATGTATGGGCAGTCTGTTCCAGAGTCTGGAGAGTCTCTGGGCCAGGAACCTAATCCCTCCAGCATGTTTTGTTTATTGTGATGACAAGGTTTAGATCCCTGGAGCATGTGGCTCTCAGAGATTGGGATTTCTTTAAGTATAGCATGTCCAACAGCTCTGGGTTTGACATGGCCTTGTATGTTAAGCAGAGATCGTCTCAGAGTAGACGATATGTGACAGAGTATAGCTGGAGTTTTTTAAGGCGATCAGCATAGGGCATCTGCTTTAGGCCTGTAATTCTTTTAGTGAGGTATTTCTGCAGCCTTTCCAGTTGTTGCAGATGTCTTGAGAGATACATACCAAATGGGGCATTGTATTATATAATGGGTCTAATGAGAGATGAGTACAGTGGGACAATGACCTCCTTTTTTCTGGATGAAAAGCCCTTAGTGATGAGGTGTGCCCCATAGAAGGATTTCCTGAATGTTGTGGCGATGCGGTTATTGAAGGTGAGACCACTGTCCACCTGTGTCCCTAAGTCTCTTATCACACTTTTAGTGTTTAGTGTACTGCCACCTATGCGGTAATTCATAGGTACATGTTTTTTCCCAAAGGGGATAACTATACATTTCTTGGCACTGAGCTTGAGCTCATGGCTCTGGCACCAAGCATCTGTTTCTGTAAGGCCCTTTTGTAGAGTATCCATATAATTTGGGGATTCAATAATGGCTCCCAGTTTGCAGTTATCTGCAAACTTTGTTAGCCAAAGATCCTTAGTGTTGGCCTGTACTTCAGCGAAGTAGATGCCAAACAAGAGAGGTCCCAGGACTGAACCCTGAGGTACTCCACTTGTCACTTGTCTGGAGCTGGATTTGGAGTCAGCTACTTTTACAGTGTGGGTTCTGTCAGTAAGCCAGTTGGCAAACTATCGAGTGACGTAGGGATTAATGCCCAGCTTAGTAAGTTTATCTATGGTTCCAGAGTAGGGGATGGTGTCAAAGGCCTTGCCAAGGTCCAGATAGGCAGTGTGGACTGCCTTACCCTCGTCCACGGCTCTGGAGACAAATGGGCAACAGCCATATTGTTTATCATACTGAGCTACTAAGCCAATTATCAAACTGAGCTACTAAGCTTGTCTTGTTTCCAAATTTTTACAACAAAGAAGAATAAACATTGTATTTGCTGGATGTTCACTGCAAAATAAGATTTTGTTTGCATTGTACCCAAGGTTTTAGGAAAACCGATCATTGTTTTTACCTTTCCTAGAGCCAAACTGGGAGGTGGTGTGCCCCGTTCAGATGGCCACCTGACATTACTTTTGTATGCAAAGCAAAAGGATTAACCCTTCCTCAAATAAACTAAACTTCATTGTACTAGAGCAGTTGCCTTTAGATTAGTTTTATGAAGCAGCTACTTGGTCTACAGTTCACTTTTTTGTTTCCCATTAGAAGCTGCACTTGCAGTCTAGAACCCTTGTGTCCTTTGGCTCCACCACTCATCCATAAGACCACACTGTTGTTGTAGTAGCAGGGAAATTTGTCCCATATGCTCAGTCAGAAGGAAAAGACAACATCGGATATGAAAGTTATGTACTTAACATATGCTGTTAATGTACTTAACATAATGCTCGATTTGTTTTGTCTTCTATTCAGCTCAGCCTTCCCACACTCCATCCTCTATACCTAAGTTTTCATCTTGGTGGCTCTTGTCTGACCACATTAGACCTGTCTGGAGCCTTTCCAGCACACGTTCTTGAACAGTTTTTTTCTGTTGTTACCCGATTATTGCATTTTGGGGTATGTTTAGTGTGCAGGTGGGCAAACTCAATCTGCGTTATTGTAGGGATGAGATGGAATTATGGATAGTGGAAGGAACCTGAGCCGTGGATCTGAAAATCTGAAATGCGCCAGTATTGGATCAGATTGGATCTGATAATCATATGCTGAAC